>NW_027361699.1:20700000-20955000 GCF_039654945.1 Dendrobates tinctorius | reverse complement strand
CGATGCTGTAGCGTATCTACTACAAACAGTACATTCCTTTTTGGACAATGATAGAACCACTGTGCGTGCCATGTTCTTCGATTTCTCCAGTGCATTCAACACCTTACAGCCACTATTATTACGTAAAAAGCTGGTTGAAATGGCGGTTGATGAGGGACTAGTGAATTGGATCATTGATTATCTGTCGGACAGGCCACAGTTTGTGAGGTTGGGGGCGGCCGTATCGGATAGTGTGCGGAGTAGTGTTGGAGCCCCTCAGGGAACGGTGCTGTCGCCATTCCTTTTTACGTTATACACAGCTGATTTTCAGTATAAATCAGACCTTTGTCACCTTCAGAAGTACTCTGATGACTCAGTGATAGTCGGAGGTATTGAGAGAGACCGGGGGGAGGAGGAATACAGAAGGGTGGTTTTGGACTTTGTTGACTGGTGCCAGGCTAACCATTTAGAACTCAACGTAAAGAAAACCAGGGAGCTGGTGTTGAGTTATGGAAGGTGCATGAAGGATTGCTTACCTATCACTATTGATGGTCAGGATGTGGAGATGGTGGAGAATTTCAAATATTTGGGGGTTCACCTGGACAGCAAGCTTGATTGGAGGTGCCATATGGAGAAGGTTTGCAAGAAAGGGATGAGTAGACTTTACTTCCTAAGGAAGTTAAGGTCGTTTAATGTGTGTAGCAAAATGCTTGAAATGTTCTACCAATCCATTGTGGCGAGTGCAATCTTTGATGCAATTATATGCTGGGGTAGTAGTGTGCGCACAGCTGACGCGAATAAGCTGAATAAACTTATCAAGAAGGCTAGTGCGGCGGTGGGTCTACAACTCAGGACTTTCGAGGAGGTATTAGAGGATAGAATTACTAAGAAATGCAAGGCTATAATGAGCAACAATACACACCCGCTCTATGAACTGTTTGCGAAGCAAAAGAGCACATTCAGCAAGCGTCTACTCCAACTAATGTGTAAAAAGGAAAGATATAGAAAATCGTTTGTTCCGACAGCTGTGGGGATGTTTAACAAATGTATAAGTGTAAAGCATCCCAAGACTAAATGAAGTTCAAAGTGTATGGGGGGGAATTGGTGAGTTACAAGTACCAGTCTATCCGCATCTGCTGTCCATATAGACTTATTTTGTAAAGTGTGTATTGTTCTTGTAATGTTCTTGATCTTTGTTCTGCTGCTGTAATACTGTAATTTCCTCCGGGATCAATAAAGTTTATCTAATCTAATCTAATCTAACTGTGTGATGCCATCATGTCAATATGGTCCAAAATCTCTGAGGAATGCTTCCAGCACCTTGTTGAATCTCTGCCACGAAGAATTGAGGCAGTTCTGAAGGCAAAAGGGGGTCCAACCCCTTACTAGCATGGTGTACCTAATAAAGTGGCCAGTGTGTGTGTGTATATATATATATATATATATATATATATATATATATATATATGTGTGTATATACTGTATATAATATGTATATATATATGTGTGTGTGTATATATATATATATATATATATATATATATATATATATATATATATATATATATATATAGTAATAGTACTTTAAAACTTAGTTTGTTCATACTTTCAATGTTATTTCGGATTTTTTTTTTTCCTAAAAGTTCCCGTATTCCAGAACCCCAGAAACCACCTGCTTGGTCATACTTGGACAAGAAAGGAAGTTACGGCAGTGACGAAGAGGAAGAAGAATATCGCCGCCAGTTGTCCGACCAGTCAAGGCGAGGGTTTTATGCCCAGCCAACAAAATACAGAGATACAGAATTGTGAACTTCTGCTCCAAAATTAGCGATACAGTGTATCCATCGGGTTAATGTACAGTCCTTTTTAAGTAAATAGGAGAATATAGATATCTTTTTACATTAAATTTGATGGGGGTTTTTTTTTTGCAGAAACATGTTTGATTTTTTGCACTCTTTGTTCTACTTGGTTTCTTTGTTTGTCATATATTAAAGACCCATTCAATTGCAGACTATATTAGTGAACCACGATCAACTATGTTTTGTGTTTTTGGTACAGTGTAAATATCATAAAAGGTTATCTTATAGTGCAAAGTATCCATTTTCCGTTAATTTGTATTAATTTGCATTCATAAAACTAAATATATTTGACAAGCATTGTCAGACTTGTCTGTTCTTGTGAGGGATAACCACAAATATGCTTTTTACAACATTCCAACAAAGAACTTTAACAAGTGCCTTTTTTTTTATTATGTCTTAATCATGTGTTACGTTAATTTAAAATCACCTTAAAATTCGGACTGAGCTGCGTCCAAAACGCTGCTGTTCTGGATCGTGGGCACATACCCTTAAAGCCGACAATTTTGCCTGTTACATCCTGGCTTGGATATGCTTAGCCTATTTGTTTTTCCTTATTTCTCTCTTATTGTCAATAAACTATTTAAATTGCAGTTGTCTGAGTTGTAAATGCATGAATAGACTGTAATACTTCAAATACTTCATGTTCAATTATTTTACATGTTTTTCTTTTACTGAACTTAATGCATTTTATATACTTCTGCCACAGGAGGGTATACTCAATGGTATTAGATGCACGTACCTACAAGTGGTCCGTTCAAACTGTCACACAACTGTCAAATATATTCTGAATTTTATTTGATCACACCAGTTTTTCACAATTTTTATTATGGAAATGTAGTCTGTAATGTACTTTTTATTTGTACAGCCGCACATGGGCATCGACAAGGCTTAGCAACAAATTAATTTTAAAATTAGTTCATTGCCCGTAGACTAAAAATTATAGTTGGATGAATGTGCAATTATGAAACTAGGATAGAACTCCCTCATCTAAGACATTTAATCAACATAATATTTCAATAGGATTTTTTTCCCCAATATGCCACATATAAATAGCTGGGTGCAAACTTGGTCCCCATAGTAGGACCGGATTTTTGGTGGTAGAAGTCTGAATTGAGAACAAATTAATTGTATGGGAACAACTGAAATGAAAATTAATTGTATGGAAGCAGTTATCTTGCAGAAATAAGATTGTAAACCTAGATCATAAGTAACTGTATGAGATACAAGTAGTAGAATTTACTTTGCCCAGCTCTACTGCCATTTTCTTTTTTACTTAGAGATTGTCCACTACAATGTTTAGAGGGCAGATCGATTTAAAGCTTGGAAATAAGGCTTTCTTCAAATACCTTGCTTTCCAAATGTGCCTGTGAGCGGCACTTTTGCTGTATGTTCATCCCCATCACATGACTCCTGGCTGCATCTGCCTTCCGGAATTGGAAGCTGACCCTGCATCACTGAGGTGGGACCCAGTCTCCCTGAGTGATTGGGCTGTGGGCGGGCATTTACCGCACCACAATGCCCAGCATCGTGCTTACTCTCTCCTGCACTACTTTCTACTAAAGAGAATGAATATTCACTGCTCTTCACTGCCATGGGTGTGGGGAGCAGTAAATGTTCATTCTCTTTAATAGTGACCACACATGATCACCCAGCCTCTGCAGGAGCCGGCCTGCTGTTAAAGAAGGTGAAGATTCACTGCTCCCCACTCCTCCTCCCTTCCACCTCTTGGCACCAGCTTCAGTGCATAGAGGTGAGAGGCATTATGAACATGGGGGGAGCAGGGTATATTCATTTCTCTTTAACCCCAGAGGAAGGCAAAAAAAAAAAACCCATGTGGCAAACAGTAAGCTTCACATTGGGGAAAAAAATTCCTTCCCGACTCCACATACGGCAATCAGATTAGCTCCCTGGATCAACGCAATATTAAGGAAACTAGTGTATATACCCTGTAATATTATACTTTTCAAGAAAGGCATCCAGTGCCTTCTTAAATTTTAGCAGGGAATCACGCATTACAACATCATATGGCAGAGAGTTCCATAGTCTCACTGCTCTTACAGTAAAGAATCCGTGTCTGTGATTATGCTTAAACCTTCTTTCCTCCAGACATAGAGGATGCCCCCTTGTCCCTGTCACAGGTCTAAGGGTGTGTGCACACGCTGCGGATTGATCCGTGCGGATTTAGCAAAATCCGCAGGTCAAAAGACCTGCGGTTTATCTGGGGATTAGCCTGCGGTTTATCACCTCTACAATGGAGGAGATGGTAAACCGCAGCGGAATCCGCAGAAAGAATTGACATGTCAATTCTTTCTGCGGATTAGAAACCGCAGCAAATCCGCGCGGAAAAACCCGCACCGTCTGCACTGCGGTTTCCATTTCCCATAGGATATGATACTGTACACCGCAGCAGTTTCTGCTGCGGATCCGCAGGGCCAAAACCGCTGCGAATCCACAGCGTGTGCACACATAAGAGTAAAAAGATCATTAGAAAGGTCTTTGTACTGTCCCCTCATATACGGTATTTATACACTGTAGTATGATCACCCCTAAGGCTACTTTCACACATCAGCTTTTCTGCATCAGGCGCGATACGGCGCCATGCCGCATTGCCGGATCCAGCATAAAATGTGAAAAACTGATGCGCCGGTTCCGTTTTTTTGCCGGATCCGGCTGAATCCGGTGTCCAGATTAGGCAAAAAACCGAGACCGGCGCATCAGTTTTTCCATCCGGTTGGTCCGTTTTTTGCCGGATTCGGTTTTTAAAAAATGCCCTAAACCCACCATTGGCTAGTGGTATTCAAAGGAAAACCTATATATACCTTTGGTTTTACACCCTGTTGAGAGGTGGTTGTTTTGGAGCAAGATGGAAGCTATTATTGGAAACATCGTGCAGGCTTACATTGATTTTACTTTTGAGGCCAATTCTTTGGCAGCAATTGTCATGGAGAAGGAGCGACAAAGGCAGCGTATCATGCGTCTGCGCCGATGTCGTTTCTGGATTCACCCTATAACCGCACAGAGGATGACACTGGGAGTCTTTGCAACGTGATATCTGTCGTTGCGAGGAAATCCAGAGAAATTTTTGCATTATACGAGGATGAAAGTGGAAACTTTTGATTTTTTGCTGGACAGGGTTGGAGAACTGATCTGGAGACGTGACACCTACTGCCGCTTCTCCATCTCACCACCGGAGCGTTTGATGATCACTCTCTGGTAAGCCAATTTTACCGGTCGTCCATGACAGCACCACCTGAGAGAGGGGATCCGCCCTTCAACAACAGGAAACCTACAGATACAAAAGGGCGGCACCTCTCCCATGCATCAGTTGGTTTCCTTTTCCTAGAGGACGGGACTTCCTTCAGATCGTCCATCATGGAGTCGCCGAGGGATTCCCAGGCCAGCTGACCGACCCAGGTAGCGAGGGGGTCTCCTACCTCGGTCAAGCTCGGGTCCCTGGAAGCGCCACGGTGGGGCCGGGTAGGTCTCCACGACGGTGGTGAGAGCAGGTGGAGCCAGGGGACAGCCGTCTCCATATTGCCGCACCAGGAGGTATGTATGTCCCGGGCCCCTCCTGGTGCGCTCTCCCCGGGGTCCACTCTCCGGACCAGGCTGGCGGTGGCGCCCGGTTGGCGCGCGTGGGGGCTGTGGCCTGGCCTTAGCCGGGGGCGCAGTGCCGGCTCCTTCTGCACGTCCCCGCAGGCCTCAGACGCGCGGCGGAAGTGACGCGGCGGAGGGGGCGGGGCCGGGGACGCCGAAACCGGAAGTCGGGTGCCGGCTGGCTTCCGACGCGTGGCGCGTGTGCACGGCGGTACTGGGCGGCGCGCGGTGGCCAGGGCGGGGGGGTGACCGGAGCTTGTGGGGGGAGGGTCGCGGGGGGGTCCCGGGTGGGAGGTGCGCGCCAGAACCCTGCTGACCCGGACAAGGAGGCCTTAAAAGGCAGGAGGTGACGCTGCTGGGGTGCTTCTGAAGGCCAGCGATGGATACGACAGAAGCCCCCATAGAGCAGCTGGACGAGGTGCAGGATCACCCACAGAAACAGGCCACAGTGAAACCACATGCGAGTGGCCAGCAGAAGAAGAAACGGACGGGCGAACAAAGCCACAGAAGTTCTTCCAGGCTAAATGATCCTCCTGCCTCCCTCCGTGATCCGGTACCTGCCTCATCTGCATGGGTAAGAGATCTCCGTGAATGTACCCTGATGCAGTGTCCCCTTATGTTTTTTTTTTGCAGGGGAGGAAAGCTACGGGAAAACAGAAGCACAGGGAATGTGCCCTCTGTAGTTGCCCCTTGCCGGACGGCCACCCTAAAAAGTTGTGTCAGCCATGCGTGAGACAAACGGTAGGGGTGGAAGGGGACGTTGGCCCTGGGGTAGATTGACAGGCCCTTACACTCTCCCCCGTCCATACAGGTAGCGGAAGAAATGCCGGACTTCACCACAAGCCTGAGGGACATAATCAGGACAGAGATAAAGGCCCTATCTAAAAAGGATTACTCTAGGGGAAGAGAATGTAGTTTCTCAGGTTCAGAGTCCTCGACCGCCCTAAGGATCGATGACTCTTCAGATTCCCCGGCCTCCACTTCGTCTTCTTCGGAGGAAGACTCGAGTCGATTCTGCTTCCCCTTAGACCAGATGGATAAGCTAGTTAAAGCAATAAGGTCCACCATGGGGGTAGCAGACACAAAACCGGAACTTACAGCTCAGGACGTGATGTTCGGGGGTCTAGATCCCAGGAAGCGGAAGGCCTTTCCATTAAATAAGGTCCAGAGCCTAATAGATAGGGAATGGAAGAGACCTGAAAAAAGAGGCTCCTTACCTCCGGCCTTCAAGCGGAGGTACCCGTTTGACGACCCAGTGGTAAACAGATGGGATAAAGCCCCTAAACTGGACGCGGCAGTAGCCAAAGCCTCCAAAAAATCCTCCATTCCCCTCGACATGGCCTCCTTAAAAGACCTGCTAGATAAGAAAGCAGACTCCTTTTTGAAGGGAACTTGGGAGATGTCAGCAGGTGCTCTAAGACCAGCGATAGCGGCCACATGTACGGCCAGATACATGATGGTCTGGCTAGACCAATTGGATTCCCAACTAAAGGACGGAGTCTCAAGAGCTTCTATCCGGAAAATGCTGCCAATCATCCAAAGTGCGGCAGCTTTTTTGGCGGATGCTTCAGCGGACTCTGCGAGGATGGCAGCTAGAACTGCGAGCTTATCTAACGCAGCTCGAATGGCCCTTTGGTTAAAATGCTGGCCGGGAGATATCCAGGCCAGATCACGACTCTGCTCCATTCCATGTGAGGGTGAATATCTGTTTGGCCCAGTCTTGGATGAACTCTTAGAGAAAGCCGGGGATGATAAAAAGAAGTTCCCCAGTCTACCGAATCCTTCTTACAGACGTCCCTTTACCAGGAAAGGCTATTTCCGTAGAAGGACGTCCAGAGATCAGGGCAGATGGGAGGACAAAAGAAGGAGAGGTACAGGTTTCATGTTCGGAGGAAGGTCCAGCACGTGACACTAAAAAACCGCCCCAATGACTAGTTGCCCCGGTAGGGGGGAGACTAGCTGCCTTCTTCCCAGCCTGGTCCTTGATTTCCAATAGTAAATGGATACTGGGGGTGATAGCTGCGGGGCTACGCCTAGAATTCGCCCGGGTCCCCCAATATCGATTTAAAGTCACCCCGCTCAGGTCTTCCACACCAGAACAAGCTGCCCTGGAGGCCGAGGTGCATGATCTCTGCCGTAAGAGGGTCCTAACGGTGGTCCCAGAGGGAGAAACGGGGAAAGGGTTTTACTCCCCCCTATTCCTGGTCCACAAACCGGACGGGTCCTTCAGGACTATAATAAATCTTAAATCCCTCAACGAATTCCTGGTCATACGCCCGTTTAAGATGGAGACAATTAAATCAACAATAAAATTACTGTTTCAAAACTGTTTTATGGTGGTGTTAGATTTAAAAGACGCTTACTACCATATTCCCATTCATGCAGCTCATCAGCGGTTTCTCAGAGTGGCAGTTCAGCTGGATGGGTCAGTCCAACATTTCCAATATGCGGCCCTCCCCTTTGGGGTGGCAGTTGCTCCCCGTGTGTTTACCAAAGTAGTAGCAGAAGTTATGGCCCATCTACGTGAATCAGACATTCTTGTGATCCCCTACTTAGATGACTTCCTGATCGTAGAGAAAACAGCAAAGCATTGTTTGGAACAGCTACAAAGGGCAATGTCTGCCTTAGAGGGGTTAGGATGGCTGCTTAACATTAAAAAGTCTCGGTTACAGCCGGTGAGAGTCCAACAATTCTTGGGCCTGATCCTAGATTCTGAGAAACAGGAATGCCGTCTGCCCCCAGAGAATCTTGTTCGCCTACACTATCAGGTCCTGAACGCTTGCAATAACCCCACCATGTCCCTCAGGAAAGCCATGTCCCTTCTGGGTTCCCTCTCGTCCTATATGATGGCAGTCCAGTGGGCATAGTTTCATACAAGAAAACTGCAGGGCGAGGTCTTAAGGCATCAGAGAATCCTTGAGGGTTACTTAGAGGGCCAGCTAACCTTGTCCCGAAACACAAGGGAGTCCCTAGAGTGGTGGTTAGACAAGGATAATTTATCCAAAGGGGTCCCCTGGGAGTATGACATATCCCGCATAATCACCACGGATGCTAGCCCTACCGGTTGGGGGGCGCATATGGGTGAGATTATGGTACAGGGCCTATGGGAGCGTCATCAGATAGAAATGTCATCTAATCTGAAAGAGTTGACAGTGGTAGAGCAGGCAGCTAAAGAGCTACTTGTGTATCTACAGGGCCATCATGTGCGAGTGTTCTCCGACAATAAGGTCACCGTGGCTTGTATCAACCACCAAGGCGGGACTCGTTCCAAACCCCTGATAAATGTGGCAGAACGGCTATTCCGGCTAGCAGAGCAGCATTTTCAATCTTTAACAGCTCTACATATAAAAGGGAAGGAAAATATCACAGCAGATTTCCTAAGCCGCAATCCACTAAAACAAGGAGAATGGTCCCTAAGCACTTCCATCTTCGACCTAATTGTACAAAAATGGGGACAACCAGAGGTAGACCTCTTCGCTACCAGGGAAAACAGAAAATTGAAACAATTTTGCTCCCTAAATCCCAGAGAGAACCCCCTGGCGGTAGATGCCTTTCTGATAAAGTGGGACTTCGGGCTAGCATACGCCTTCCCTCCCCTATCGTTACTACCCCTGGTGATGAAGAAAATCAGGAGAGACAGAGCAAGGGTGATAGTTATCGCTCCATTCTGGCCCAGGAGGGCTTGGTTTTCTTGCCTCAGGACCATGTCGGTGTCCGACCCTTGGGTCCTTCCGGACATCCCGGATCTCCTATCCCAGGGCCCAGTGTTCCATCCTCAGGTGGCTGGTCTACATCTGACGGCGTGGAGTTTGAACGGACACTGCTGAGAGAAAAAGGCTTCTCCCCAGACCTGATTAACACCCTACTTAAAAGTAGAAAAGTCATCACTACCAAAATCTGTCAGAATTTGGAAAAAATTCCTGCAGAACTCTGGAGTGGTCGCTGGCGCTTCAGCACCTGTAAACCAAATCTTAGAGTTTCTTCAGAAAGGTCTGGATATGGGGCTCTCCACTAGTACCCTTAAAGTACAAGTATCAGCCTTGGGGGCCCTCTTTAGCTGCAACATCGTGGGTAATTACTGGATCAGTAGATTCATTAAGGCAGCAGGTAGTCCAGGCCAATAGCGAAAGATAGATTCATGCCGTGGGACTTGAACCTAGTCCTCACGGCTATGACAGAAGCCCCATTCGAACCTATCTCATCAGCTTCCATAAAGAACCTGTCCCTCAAAGTAGCCTTCCTGGTAGCTCTAACCTCAGCTCGTAGGGTAAGCGACATCCAGGCATTATCTAGACGTCCTCCTTATATACAGTTCAAGGACGATAGGGTAATACTCAGACCTGATCCGGCGTATTTACCTAAGGTAGTTTCCAGCTTTCATAGGACACAGGAGATAGTCCTTCCTTCTTTCCTCCCTAATCCAGCTAATGAGAAGGAAGAGAAACTTCACACCTTGGATGTTAGGAAATGCCTCATAGAATATCTGGCAGTTACCGATCCCTGGAAAAAAGATAATGCCCTGTTTGTCTCTCATCAAGGCCCTAGGAAAGGTTGTAGAGCGTCAAAAAGTACACTAGCCAGGTGGGTTAGAGAAGCGATCTCAATAGCATACACCTCGAAAGGCAGGTCGCCACCCCGGAAGCTGAGGGCGCATTCCACCAGAGCCATGGCGACCTCGTGGGCCAAAAGATCAGAAGTGTCCATTGACCAGATATGTAAGGCGGCTACTTGGTCCTCTCCGAGCACCTTTTATAGTCATTATAGGCTAGACTTGGGTGCTTCCACAGACCTCTCTTTTGGTATAAGGGTACTGCAGGCTGTAGTCCCTCCCTAAATAGTTTTACTCTCCTGTAATTCTCTCAGGTGGTGCTGTCATGGACGACCGATAAAGTCTTAGTTACTCACCGGTTAACGGTGTTTTTCGGAGTCCATGACAGCACCCGTATATTCCCTCCCTTTAGTTTTAATTTGGGTGTGCACTTCTTCCTCTTGTATGTACACTGATAAGGAATAGTTGTGTAAAAGTACTGTATATAAGTTGTGCTGTTAACCATTGTGGTCCTCTTGTGCTCTGTGATCCAACTGATGCGTGGGAGAGGTGCCGCCCTTTTGTATCTGTAGGTTTCCTGTTCCTGAAGGGCGGATCCCCTCTCTCAGGTGGTGCTGTCATGACTCCAAAAAACACCGTTAACCGGTGAGTAACTAAGACTTTTGTTTCTCCTCCAAAGCGGACTTCAGTATACTGGAAATGTCTCCTCCTGTTTAGCTGTCTTTAGCAATGTATTTCCTCCTGCAACTCTAATGTTGTTGCTGTTATTTTGAAGTAATTAGTTGTTTTTGACTTTTCCCACAGATTCCTTGCAACAGGCGAATCCCTTTCCTCGCTACATTACCAGTATAGGATTGGGATTTCAACATTATCAGGTATCATCAAGTACACATGCCGCGCATTATGGGACAGTCTACATGAAGAGTTTATCCCACAGCCCACAACAGAGAGGTTGCTAGAAATATCTGACCAATTTAACAGCATCTGTCAGTTTCCTAATTGCCTGGGTGCAGTTGATGGCAAGCACATCAGGATCACAAAACCCACTGGATCGGGATCTGAATGTTTTAATTATAAAAAATATTTCTCTATAGTCCTGATAGCGATTGCAGACGCCAAGTACAAATTTATTGCGGTGGATATTGGGGCCTAAGGACGCTCCAATGACTCACAAGTTTTTAAAATTTCAGCAATGGGCCGTAATTTGTATGGAAACACATTCCAATTCCCACCTCCAAGACCGCTTCCTCAAACTTCTGGACCATCTCTGCCATTTGTATGCGTAGGTGATGAAGCTATTCAACGGTCAGAACACCTGCTGAAGCCGTATGCAAGCAGAGACTTGACACCAACAGAGTGTTCAACTATCGACTGACATGAGCACGGAGGATGGTGGAGTGTTCTTTTGGAATTCTTACAGCAAAATGGCGAGTTCTGTTGACCGCAATTAACTTGAAAACTGAAAATGTGGATGAGGTGGTAAAAGCATATGTTGTCCTACACAATTTTGTTATTACTAAGGAACAGATTGCCATAGAAGACAAGGATGTCGAAACCACATTGCATGATTATCGCACTGTTAATGTGCGAAGTACTCTAGCAGTGTCCAGAATGAGGGACACATTTGCCGAGTACTTTGTCACCTGAAGGTAGAGTTGAATGGCAGGATGAAATGGTTTGAGATTTTAAAACAAACTTTGTACCTTGTTGTATTATACAATTTTTTAGGGTAAAGTTATTGTACCTTGTTACCTTACATTTTGTCAAAGTATTTCTTTTAGTACCTTTTTTTTACCCAATGTATTCTAAATTGAGATTCCAGACAATAAAGGTCTTTAAAAGCTAAAAAGGAATCATTTATTTAAACACTTTGTACAAATTCATGTAGTGTGGGGTGTAGAAAATAATGTAGGGGCTATACAGCGGTATTATGGAGGGAGGATGGGGTTTGTGATTTCTAGGATATTACGTGGAAACAATGGTGGGATATGAATTGTGAACAAAGGTGGGGGGTATAGAAGGTAGGATTTGTGACATGGATGTTGACGTGGTACTGGGCAGTAAATAGACCACCACTGTTCCATGGTCCAGAATGAGGGACTCATTAGCTCAGTATGTCACCTCAAGGTAGAGTACTATAGCCATCCTATCAAAATATTACCTTTGACCTTTGGCCTCTTTTTGGCTTCATTTTTGGCCCTTTTTTCAAAGCGGTATTGGCCATTTTTTGAACAAGCATTGAAACTTTTTTGACCTCTTTGGCCCTTCCTTTATGTAAAACAATTATTTTCCCTTTTTCTAACAATTATTACATAGTACCTGACCGGCAGTACGCCGACCGCCATATTGAAGGACCCCAGTGATGGGTATGCCAATGTGGCACCCGCTGGTGATACCAGGACCTTGCACAGTACTGCCAGCAACAGCAGGCCTCCCCCCACCGCCAGACACACGTACGTTTACTCATAGACGTACTTGTAGACACACTCACATACACACGTACTCTTACACACTCTCATACTCTTGCAAACACACTCGCACATGTACTCTTACACACACTCACATACTCACACACATTCAGTTTTATACATAGACATTTAATATTCTACAGTAAATGAAACACAATAGGTTTTATTGACTCCAAAAAAAATTCATATTTTATCAACTTTTGCTGAAAGTTTTTCTTTCTGAAAATTTTTGAGAAAAGTTTTGGGTGAAAAAAACACATTAAAGATTGGTGTAATGTGTTGCGGAAATAGTATTGGAGGGGTTCTCAGTTTGGACCACTACGACAGCGGCGTTATTGAGGGAGGATGGAGTGGGTGAGGGCTCAGAGACCAAAGGAGAAGGTATAGGACTGGAGAAAGAAGGTGAATGGGTGGATAAAGCAGGTGAAAGGGTGGAGAAAGCAATAGACTGGGGGGAAACAAAACTGTGGTGCTGATTACGGATGGTTGAATTTGGGATGTGGAAGGAGACTGGATGTGTTGGGAAGGGAGTGTAGGATGGGATGGGAGTGTAGGTTGTGCAGGGAGTGGAGGCACGGATGCGGTTGGGAACTGGTACGGGGAAGGAGTCTGGAAAGGGGCAGGAGGTTGGTACTGGGTAAAATGGTATGGTACAGGAGGGGTAGGAAGGACCAGGCCTGGAGCAACTACTGAGCTGGTTTGAGGGGCTACTGATGTCACCTGTGCTAAGGCCACCTGGCAGGCTTGCATTACATGCATCTGCTGTCCAGGAGTTAGGTTGTCAAGGCGCTCAACTACAGCCTTGAAAAAATAATGATTCGGCACTTTATTTGCATCTAGATGCATCCTTTCAACACGCGTGCTTAAATCAAGCACCTCTCGACTAACAAGATTGAACCCAGCAGTCATTTGCTGGGTCATGACTTTCATAGCATTTTGAAAGGATGCATGTAGATGCAAAAACTCCGTCGCAACCTGCCTTTCATGACCCCGCTGACACAGCCGCCCAGAAATCAAAGGTGTTCTGTAGAGGGCAGCAGTGTCAGAGGGGTGAGGTAAAGGAAAGCCTACCTTGTCAACAGCTGCTTCATGTAATGAAGCCTGCACAGATGCTTCAGCAGAGGTTGATGGGGCTGAGGGATCACACACAAGTCAAGGCAGGGAGGGTGCAGAGGGGTTGGGTATGTCGTGGTCCCTGGTGACTGCCTCCTGGGGGATCGCTCCAGAAGGGTTCAATGCAGGCTCCCGCGTGCTGGTGAAGGTGCTGTTGAAAAAAGTTGAAAAAAAATTGACATTAATACGCTATTGATTATCCCTTGCTGAAAAAAAAAAAAAGGTTACACATTTTAACAGTTTTAATTAGTAAATTCTGGTAGGAATGTTTACCACCTTGTCACCATAGTTGATCGGAGGAACGCCAGGGCCTGCGCATATTTATAGCGGCTCCTGCGTTCTCCTGATCCACTGGGAGCCTGCACCTCTTTGTTGAACTCTTTCTTGAATCGATCCCGCATTGACCGCCACCGCAACTGAACTCTTTCCCCTGAAAAGTGAAAGCACAAAATGGTTAGCATCAACCACAATACATCCGGAAACATTACTGAAATGTGAATACTTACGCTTTTCTTTCTGTGCCCGAGAATGGAGTTCCTCCCAATTATGTACCACAGCCTGGCACACTTCCTCCCAGAATCGTCGAGTTACACTAGCATCCGCATGGAAGCGGCCAGCCATATTCCATAGCGGCTCATGATCTCGCACCATATCAATGAGGAGGTCAACATCAATAGCCACCTCCTCACTGTGGGAATCGTGAGCACGCTCTGAAGCCTGTTTAAAGACAAAAAAGGTAAACATAACAATCACAGCATTAAGTACAAACCTTGCAAAAGACCCCCAAAAAATTGTTTACTCTATGGTGACCGCCCCGACGTGGTTGCCGACGACTCTGGGAGGCGCTTTGAGGAACTCTCCGACGAGCCACAGAATCAGAAGCCTTTAATGAAAAAAAAAAAAAAAAAAGGAAAATTAAATGCTTTTATGTTGACCTGTTTTTTGAGTACAGTGATGTGTATGAAGATCTTTTTGTGCAATGTATGTAAAGATACTTACACTCGGGGAGCCCACTCCAGGGAATTCTCCGCTCCGTCCGTCTCCTGAGAGACCCTCTTGTTCAGTTCCTATTAAACAAGAATGCATATATAGGGTTAGGTGTACCAAGAATGTTCTGCCCAAAAAAAATTTAAACATATGTACCTCATTTTGATGGCGATGTGAGGAAGGGCTCCCAGAAGAAGACATGTCTGGCCTAAAATCTGTAAGTACAAAGAATTGTTACCTACAACACAAACCATATTTAAAGCTTTCAGGTCTTAATACTTACATTATGGGTTGCAATGGGTTCACACTGGGTTTTGGCAGTGGTGGCCTGGGCAACTTCCTGCAGTAAACAAGCATGATGTAGTTAATATTTGTTATGTGTGCAACAATGATTTTTCTGTGACACCCCCGCTCCCCCTCCGACTCCCAGGTATATGACCCGTGTATAAGCCAAGAGTGGGACTTTTAAGCCCCAAAAACTGGGCTGAAAATCTCTGCTTATACACGAGTATATACGGTACCTCTCCCTACAGTATTTCCACATAAATACACACCCAACCAAGTATTACCTTGCAAACTACATCACACTGTCCTTCATAATTAAATTCTTTCCCCATTCTTTCCCCACACGTCTTGCCGCATGTATGAAATCCTTGAACAGCTGGTCGAGGGTGCATACTGCTGTGCGAGATGTGAGCACGCTGTGCATTTGGAAGCCCAGATACTGGATCTAAATGTGCAGCTGGCAACACTGAGATTCATAGACAATATGGAAAGGAGTCTTCTGCTCACTGAGCAGACGCTCAATGGGATAGATGAGGGGGGATGCTAAGTTGGAGCTGCAGGACAATGAAGCAGCTAGCTGGGTGACAGAAGGTGGGGTAGAGGGAAGAGCACCAGGGAGGCTAGTCCTGATCTGGCACACCACAATAAGTTTGCTAAGTTGGCAGATGAGGGGAGTGTTAGTGCAGGAGTAGCATTGCTGCAGCAAGGCATGTCCTCTGAAAGCCGGAGGAGTGTCTGCTCCAGTAAGGGGGGAAATAGGAGAGCAGGGCAGGTCAGACAGGTTCTGGTAGTGGGAGACTCAATTATTAGGGGAACAGATAGGGCAATCTGTCACAAAGACAGGGATCGTCGAACGATGTGCTGCCTACCTGGCGCTTGAGTCCGACACATCGCTGATCGGGTTGACAGATTACTGGGAGGGGCTGGTGAGGATCCAGCGGTCATGGTGCACATTGGCACAAATGACAAAGTTAAATCTAGGTGGAAGGTCCTTAAAGATGATTTCAGGGAATTAGGCTGTAAGCTTAAAGCAAGGACCTCCAAGGTGGTATTTTCGGAAATACTTCCTGTACCACGTGCCACGCCAGAGAAGCAACGGGAGATTAGGGAGGTTAATAAGTGGCTCAGGAATTGGTGTAGGAAGGAGGGGTTTGGGTTCCTGCAGAACTGGGCCGACTTCTCAGTTGGCTACAGGTTGTACGCTAGGGACGGGCTGCACCTCAATGGGGAGGGTGCAGCTGTGCTGGGGGAGAAAATGGCTAGAAGGTTGGAGGAGTGTTTAAACTAGGGACGGGGGGAGGGTATTCCTTTTATAGGAGGGGAAGACAGTGCAGATAGAGACCTGGGCACAAATAATGACATTGGGGGTGGGGGTGGCATGGGGGGTGGGGTTAGAACAGTTAATAATTTTAAGAAAGAATAGAGGTATAGAGAGATACATAAAGCGCATGTATGCTAATGCCAGAAGCCTCGCCAACAAAATGGAGGAATTGGATTTAATGTTGTTGCAACATAATTATGACATGGTGGGGATATCTGAGACATGGCTGGGTGAGAGCCATGAGTGGGCGGTTAATTTACAGGGCTATAGTCTGTTCAGAAATGACCGAACAAATAAGCGAGGGGGAGGTGTGTGTTTATATGTAAAATCATCCTTAAAACCCATCCTTCGTGATAATATATATGAATATATATATATACCCTGTGGGTAGAGATAAGGGGAGGGGGGAAAAATAATAAATTACTGCTAGGGGTTTGTTATAAGTCTCCAAAAATAATGGAAGCAACAGAGAATATCCTCATAAAGCAAATAGATGAAGCTGCGACTCAAGGTGAAGTCCTTATCATGGGGGACTTCAACTACCCTGAAATACATTGGGGAACTGGAACCTGCAGTTCCAGCAAAGGTAATAGGTTTTTGACTACTATGAGAGATAATTACCTTTCACAACTGGATCAGGACCCAACAAGAGGGGGGGCACTGCTGGACCTAATATTAACCAACAGGCCAGACCGCATATCAAATATAAGGGTTGAGGGTCACTTGGGTAATAGTGATCACAAATTAATAAGTTTTCATGTATCCTTTAATAAGATGTGTAGTAGAGGGGTTACAAGGACACTAAACTTCAGGAAGGCAAATTTCCAACGGATGAGAGATGATCTTGGTGCAATTAACTGGGACGATATCCTGAGACATAAAAGTACACAAAGAAAATGGGAGACGTTTATTAGCATCCTGAATAGGACCTGTGCATAATATAAACATGCTAGAAATAGGAGGAAACCACTATGGCTAAATAGAGCTGTAAGGGGCGCAATAAGTGACAAAAATAAAGCATTTAGAGAATTAAAGCAAGTAGGTAGTGATGAGGTATTAACTAAATACAGAAGATTAAATAAATTCTGTAAAAAGCAAATCAAGACAGCAAAGATTGAGACAGAGACTCATTGCCAGAGAAAGTAAAAATAATCCCAAAATATTCTTTAACTACATAAATAGTAAGAAACTAAAAAATGATAGTGTTGGCCCCCTTAAAAATAGTCTGGGTGAAATGGTGGATGAGGATGAGGAAAAAGCCAATATGCTAAATTACTTTTTTTCATCAGTATTTACACAAGAAAATCCCATGACGGATAACATGATCAGGGATAAAAATTCTCCGTTAAATGTCACCTGCTTAACCCAGCAGGAAGTAAGGCGGCGTCTAAAAATCACTAAAATTGACAAATCCCCTGGCCCGGAAGGGATACACCCCCGAGTACTGCAGGAATTAAGCACAGTCATAGATAGACCATTATTTTTAATCTTTAAAGATTCCATAATAACAGGGTCTGTACCACAGGACTGGCGTATAGCAAATGTGGTGCCAATATTCAAAAAGGGGACAAAAACTGAACTTGGAAATTATAGGCCAGTAAGTTTAACCTCAACTGTGGGTAAAATCCTGGAGGGTTTTCTAAGAGATACTATACTGGAGTATCTGGAGAAGAATAACCTTATGATCCAATATCAACATGGGTTTACAAGTTACCGTTCCTGTCAGACTAATCTGATAAGCTTTTATGAAGAGGTAAGTTCCGGACTGGACCAAGGGAATGCAGTGGACGTGGTGTACATGGACTTTTCAAAAGCTTTTGATACGGTGCCACACAAAAGGTTGATACATAAAATGAGAACAATGGGGATAGGGGAAAATATGTGTAGGTGGGTTAAGAGCTGGCTCAGGGATAGGAAACAAAGGGTGGTTATTAATGGAGCACACTCAGACTGGGTCACGGTTAGCAGTGGGGTACCACAGGGGTCAGTTTTGGGCCCGCTTCTTTTTAACATATTTATTAATGACCTTGTAGGGGGCATAGAGAGTAGAATTTCAATATTTGCAGATGACACTAAACTCTGCAGAGTAATCAATACAGAGGAGGACAATTTTATATTACAGGAGGATTTATGTAAACTAGAAGCTTGGGCTGATAAATGGCAAATGAGCTTTAATGGGGATAAATGTAAGGTCATGCAATTGGGTAGAATGAACAAGATGTATAATTATGTGCTTAATTGTAAAACACTGGGCAAAACAGTCACTGAAAAAGACCTGGGTGTATGCGTGGACGACAAACTCACATTTAGTGGCCAGTGTCGGGCAGCTGCTGCAAAGGCAAATAAAATAATGGGATGCATTAAAAGAGGCATAGATGCTCATGAGGAGAACATAATTTTACCTCTATATAAGTCACTAGTGCGACCACACTTAGAATACTGTGTACAGTTCTGGTCTCCGGTGTATAAGAAAGACATAGCTGAACTGGAGCGGGTGCAGAGAAGAGCGACCAAGGTTATTAGGGAACTAGGGGGTCTGCAATACCAAGACAGGTTATTACACTTGGGGTTATTTAGTTTGGAGAATCGAAGGCTTAGGGGTGATCTTATTACAATGTATAAATATATGCGGGGACAATACCAAGTCCTTTCTAATGATCTTTTTACTCTTAGACCTGTGACGAGGACAAGGGGGCATCCTCTACGTCTGGAGGAAAGAAGGTTTAAGCATACTCACAGATGCGGATTCTTTACTGTAAGAGCAGTGAGACTATGGAACTCTGCCATATGATGTTGTAATGAGTGATTCCCTACTAAAATTTAAGAAGGGACTGGATGCCTTTCTTGAAAAGTATAATATTACAGGGTATATACACTAGTTTCCTTAATATTGCGTTGATCCAGGGAGCTAGTCTGATTGCCGTATGTGGAATCGGGAAGGAATTTTTTTCCCCAATGTGAAGCTTACTGTTTGCCACATGGGTTTTTTTTGCCTTCCTCTGAATCAACATGTTAGGGCAAGTTAGTATAGGATATGGGTTGAACTAGATGGACTTAAAGTCTCCCTTCAACCTTAATAACTATGTTACTATGTGATGACCACAGCTGTAACTTTTTAAAAACACTAGTACAATGTAAGAACAACATTAACGTGTGTGTGTGTATGTGTATACATGGTGGGCAGGCAGCAGCAAGTCCAGCATGGGACTCCAGCGTGGTGGCCAGCAGTGATAGCAGTGGTGGGGGTTCTGTGGCGGAGGGTTCCAGTGGTGGGTGTGGGGGTCATGGTGGCGACAAATCAGCAGGAAAGACAGCAGCTTGCAGCCTGTGAAAAGGCCACAAGCCACAGTCTTTCCTGCCAGCTGTGACAGGGATGGGTGGGCAGGCATCGGCAGATCTGGCGGGGGAGGGGAAACAACAGCAGCATGTCCAGCAGCGGGGGGGCAAGCCGTGGCAGTGGTGGGGTCCCAGTAATGTCCTGCTGGTGGTACTGTGGAATGGCATGGTACCAGCAGTGGGTGCCATATTGAAATACCCACCACTTGGGTATTTCAATTTGGCGGTCGACCTTTTTCCAGTCGGCGCAGTGGATTGTGTGAATCAAGGGCATGCAGACAGAATAACAGACATATAGACTCTAACAAAATAAAATCATTGCATGGAAATGTTGAAACTCACACACAAACTCCTGCTGAATGGATGTCCAATACAGTGGATGGCTGGCAAATCCAGTTGGTTGGTGGGTGGATGTCTGGCTGGCAAATCCAGTGGGTTGGTGGCTATCTGGCAAATCCAGTGGCTGTGTGGATGAAATTCAGTCAGTAGCTCTTGCTCCTCTGCTGTCTTCAGTGTGACTGGATGAATGACCTCTACCTTTCCTATATGGGGGTGGAGATTGGCAGGTGTTTATCTAATAATTTGATACTTTATTGAGCATGCTCAGTCCAAAAAAATGGATCCGGCGCCGGAATCAGGCAAAAACCGGATGCCGCCGGATCCGGCGCCCATAGGATTCCATTATACAAAAAAAGGATGACGCCGGATCCGGCATCAACCGGTTTTTAAATGCAGACAAAAAACGTTACATGAAACGTTTTTCCCAGACACCAGACAGGCTATTTTGACCGGATCCGGCAAAAACCGGACGCGCCGCATAGGCATCCGGCAATAATGAAACTATGGGTAAAAAACCGGACCAGATGGCAACAGGCGCCGGATCCGGTTTTTACACTTTTCGCTGCATCACGCCTGATGCAGAAAAACTGATGTGTGAAAGTAGCCTAAGCCTTCGATTTTCCAAACTAAATAACCCCAAGTGTAATAACCTGTCTTGGTATTGCAGACCCCCCAGTTCCCTAGTAACCTTGGTCGCTCTCCTGTGCACCCACTCCAGTTCAGCTATGCCTTTCTTATGCACCGGAGACCAGAACTGTGCACAGTATTCTCAGTGTAGTCACACTAGTGACTTGTATAGAGGTAAAATTATGTTCTCATGAGCATCTATGCCTCTTTTAATGCATCCCATTATTTTATTTGCCTTTGCAGCAGCTGCCTGACACTGGTCACTAAATGTGAGTTTGTCATCCACCCATACAGCCAGGTCTTTTTCAGTGACAGTTTTGCCCAGTGCTTTACAATTAAGCACATAATTATACATCTTGTTTGTTCTACCCAAGTGCATGACCTTACATTTATCCCCATTAAAGCTCATTTGACATTTATAAGTCCAACCTTCTAGTTTACATAAATCCTGTAATATAACATTGTCCTCTGTATTGATTACCCTGCAGCATGTCTTGGCTTGTTTTTTTGCGGGACGAGTTGTACTTTTGAACAACACCATTAGTTTTAACATATTGTGTACTGGAAAACGGGAAAAAATTCCAAGTGCTGTGAAATTGCAAAAAAAAGTGCAATTCCACAATTTTTTTTTTTTACCATGTTCACTAAATGCTAAAATTGACCTGCCATTATGATTCTCCAAATCATTACTGGTTCATAGACTCCAAACATGTCTAGGTTCTTTTTTATTTAAGTGGTGAAAAAAAATACAAAGTTTGTTTAAAAAAAAAAAAAAATTGATTTTTTTTTTTCTAATACCCGTAGCGCCTCCATGTCATTTTTCATGATCTTGGGATTGGTGAGGTGCCTAATCCTTCCTATTACTCTGTCCCAATCTCTCCTTTATGTCTCTCCCCCCACAGAGTGCAACAAATGGCAGTCCATCTGGGACCTGCACATCATATAAGCGCAAATTTCTGTCCTGACAACTTTTTGTGACCTGCGCTGCTTGAACATACCCATCTCCACCTGTTAGGGCACACGAAATGCATGCGTTCTGGCCTTAGTTGTCTGCCTCCAAGTTGTATAGGAATTTTACTCCTGGAAAAGTCACAAGACGAAGACAATGAGTCGTGTCTCAAATGAATTCTGGGTTATTGGTTGAAATGTACAATTTTATAGGAAAAATAAGGGGATTTGCCACACATTACCTCATTGCCTTATCTCATTATTGCTAGTCATTGCTGATTTCTGTTGCCCACATGTCATTATCTATATTACCCTAATAGTTAATTACCATGTATTCTCGAGTATAATCCAATCCGAGTATAAGCCGAGGCACCTAATTTTGCCATGGAAAACTGGGTAAGCTTATTGACTCAAGTATAAGCCGGGTATGCATTGTCCCCTCATCCCTGTCCTGGTATGCGTATCTCCCCCCGTCCTGTCCTGGTATGCGTTTTTCCCCCCCTGTCCTGTTCTGGTATGTGTAGCTCCCCCTGTAGCTGTCCTGGCATGCCTGGCTCCCCCTGTCCTGTCCAGGCATGCATGGCTCCCCCCGTAGCTGTCCTGGTATGCGTGGCACCACCTGTAACTGTCCTGGCACAGTGGGGAAAAAAGTATTTAGTCAGCCACCAATTGTGCAAGTTATCCTACTTAAAAAGATGAGAGGCCTGTACTTGACAACATAGGTAGGCCAAAACTATGAGAGTCAAAATGAGAAAACGTCCAGAAAATCACCTTGTCTGATTTGGCAACATTTATTTTGCAAATTATGGTGGAAAATAAGTATTTGGTCATTAACAAAAGTTAATCTCAATATTTTGTTATATATCCTTTGTTGGCAATGACAAAGGTCAAATGTTTTCTGTAAGTATCCATAAGGATGGCGCACATTTACTTACTAAATGGGAAACTGCTGGGGAAATCAGACATGAAAAAAGACTTAGGCATCTTAGTCAATAAGAAGCTAAATTGGAGTGCCCAGTGTCAGGCAGCTGCCACCAAAGCAAATAGGGTCATGGGATGCATTAGAAGAGGTCTGGGGACACGAGATGAAAACATAATTCTCCCTCTGTACAAATCACTCGTCAGACCACACTTGGAGTATTGTGTGCAATTTTGGGTGCTGGTGCTCAAGAAAGACATTACTGAACTTGAAAGGGTTCAAAGTCGGGCTACTAAAATGATAAATGCAGTTGGTTCACTACAATACCCAGAAAGGTTATCAAAATTAGGTCTATTTACTCTAGAAAAGAGAAGACTTAGTGGAGACTTAATATATATGTACAAGTATATCAGAGGGCAATACAGAGATCTCTCCAATGAACTTTTTGTACCAAGGACTGTGACAAGAACAAGGGGGCATTCTCTTCGTTTGGAGGATACAATTTCTGCACCAGCATAGAAGAGGGTTCTTCACGGTAAGAGCAGTGAGGCTCTGGAATTCTCTTCCTGAGGAAGTGGTGATGGCCAACTCACCGAAGGAATTTAAGTAAGGAATGGATGTTTTTCTTGTGAGTAACAGTATAGAAGGTTACGAATAACAGAATATTATAGGTAGATGGTTGACCCAGCTTAGGGGAAGGAATTTTTTTCCCTATGGAGAAAATTAGCTTCTACTCTGTGGGCTTTTTGCCTTCCCCAGGATCAACAATGCAGAACAGCTGCACTTAAAATAGGCTGAACTAGATGGACATAAGATCTTCCTTCAGCCTTCAAAACTATGTTATGTTACACTGTTGGTGCAGATCTCTAGAGCAGTGATGTTTTGGGCCTTTTGTTGGGCAACACGGACTTTCAAATCCCTCCAAAGGTTTTCTATGGGGTTGAGATCTGGAGACTGTCTAGGCCACTCCAGGACCTTCATATGCTTCTAACAAAGCCGCTCCTTCGTTGCCCTGGCGGTGTGCTTGGGATCATTATCATGCTGAAAGACCCATCCACGTTTCATTTTCAATGCCCTTACTAATGGAAGGAGGTTTGCACTCAAAATCTTAAAATACATGGCCCCATTTATTCTTTCATGTACATGATTCAGTCATCCTGTTTGCAAAGAAACAGCCCCAAAGCATGATGATGGCAACCCCATGCTTCACAGTAGGTATGGTGTGCTTTGGATGCAATGCAGCATTCTGTCTCCTCCAAACATGACAAGTTTTGTTTCTACCAAACAGTTCTACTTTGGTTTCATCAGACCATATGACATTCTCCCAATACTCTTCTGGATAATCCAAATTCTCTCAAGCAAACTTCAGACGGGCCTGGACACATCTGGCCCTGCATGATCTTAGTCCCTGGCATCACAGTGATACTGATAATATCCTTTGTTACTGTGGTCCCAGCTCCATGCAGGTCATTCATTAGGTCTCCCCATGTGATTCTGGGATTTTTGCTCACCGTTCTTGTGATCATTTTGACTCCACGGGGTGAGATCTTGTGTAGAGCCCCAGATTGAGGGAGATTATCATTGATCTTGTTTGTCTTCCATTTTCTCTTATTGTTCCCACAGTTGATTTCATCACACCAAGCTGCTTGTCTATTGCAGATTTAGTCTTCCCAGGCTGGTGCAGGGCTACAATTTTATTTCTGGTGTCCTTTGACAGCTCTTTGGTCTTCACCATAGTGGATTTTGGAGTGTGACTGTTTGAGGTTGTAGTGTTAGGTGTCGGGTTCCTGTCGCTGCACAGCGGGAATCCCGAGCCTTGCTTCTGGCAGTCTCCCATTCCTCTCCAGCCACAGAGGAGGTTGCTCAGCAAACTCGTTGGTCCCAGCTCTGCCCAGACCAGCTCCGTGGGTTTGCTTGCTGCTGCCACCTCTGGCACAGCTATGGCAATGCAGGCTGCTCAGCAGCAAGATTATCCAGGGACTAAGTCCTCATGTTGGGCCACTGAGCATGCCCGTGAAGTGATCTCCCATTGGAGATTGAAGGTCACGTGCTCAGGTCCTGCTCCTGTTCGGATTGGTCCATCCGAGAAGCCAGGAAGGTCCCGGACGCTCGCGGCTATAAAAGGTTCGGCCATGCGCTAGGATAGACTGTATTTTCAGACTATAAGGAGTGAGTGGTGTATGCACGTATGAATGTCTCTGGTGACTGACTCATTATGAAACCCCTACCCTTGGTACGCTTGTGTTGTGCAGCCTAGCCCGCTAGCGCCCAGGCTTAGGTGTAGGTACGTAGGTCTGAGTCAGGCAGAACTCCTCATCGGTGACTCGGCACGCCTCAGTGCACGTGCTCCATACTCCTTAGCCAGCGTCTATAGCGGCGCTCGTGGCAGCGACGCAGCACGCTCAGTGGGCCTAGAGGGACTCTAACTCCGTGTCCTTGGGGTAGAGTTCTGTGGCCACTTGCTGTGCGCTCTTTAGCCAGGCTCTGTGAGCTAAATAGGCTCCAGCATCCACGTTCAGTGGTTGTGCGGCTCTGTGAATTACCAGAGTTCGCTCCTGTTCACATTGGGTGACGTAACCCACCTGTGATTGTTTTCACACCACTTTATTCTCCCGCCATTACCTAGTAGCAGTGTACCACCTCTGCACGGTGGACCCCGGGCTGCGAACGCACCCACTATTATTTTATAATTTGGTGCGTTCTGCCAGCCCTAACATGTGGACAGGTGTATTTTATACTGATAACAAATTCAAACAGGTGCCATTACTACAGGCAATGAATGGAGGACAGCGGAGCCTCTTAAAGAAGAAGTTACAGGTCTATGAGAGCCAGAAATCTTACTAGTTTTTAGGTGACCAAATACTTATTTTCCACCATAATTTGCAAAATAAATCTTGCCAAATCAGACAAGGTGATATTCTGGATTTTTTTTCTCATTTTGAGTCTCATAGTTGTGGTATACCTATGATGTCAATTACAGGCCTCTCATCTTTTTAAGTGGGAAAACTTGCACATTTGGTGGCTGACTAAATACTTTTTTTTTTTCCCCACTGTATGTATGGCTTCCCCTTAGCTGTCCTGGTATGTGTGGCATCCCCAACCCGGTCTTGTATGCCTACTTCCTATTACAAAAAAAAATCCTCACCCTCCAATGTGCCTTCGCAACACTACGATAATGAATATTCCCTCCATGCTCATGGGAGTGGAGACGTGCATATTCATTACCTTAATGAGCGGTGCCACGTGATCGCTCAGCACAGGAAGAGCTGCTGGAAGTGGACCCCAGTGAGACGCTGCGATGGCACATTGGAGGGTGAGTAGGATGTCTTCTGGAAGCTGGCAGCGGCACAGACTTTAGCCACAACTGCCGGCTCCTGCCTCTGACCCGTCGCTCCCCCCCGCTGACTTTCTGGGACAAGTGACTTGTGTATAACCTGAGGGGTCGTTTTCAGCTTGAAAAAGTGCTGAAAAACTCTGCTTATAGACGAGTATAGATAGAGTATATACGGTAGGTCAAGCTGACATCATGTCTTGCACGTAGCGTATTAATAATCTAAAGGGTGGGCCATTTATATGGATACACCTAAATAAAATGGGAATGGATGGTGATAACAACTTCCTGTTTGTGGCACATTAGTATATGGGAGGGGGGAAACTTTTCAAGATGGGTGGCGACCATGGCTGCCATTTTGAAGTTGGATATTTTGGATCCAACTTTATTTTTTTCAATTTCAATAGGGTCATGTGACACATCAAACTAATTGAGAATTTTACAAGAAAAACAATGGTGTGCTTGGTTTTAGCGTAACTTTATTCTTTCATAAATTATTTACAAGTTTATGACCACATATAAAATGTGTTCAAAGTGCTGCTCATTGTGTTGGATTGTCAATGCAACCCTCTTCTCCCACTCTTGACACACTGATGGCAACACCGCAGAATCAATGCTAGCACAGGCTTCCAGTATCCGTTTCAGATGCTGCACGTCTCCTATCTTCACAGCATAGACAATTGCCTTCCGATGACCCCAAAGATAAAAGTCTAAGGGGGTCAGATCGGGAGACCTTGGTGGCCATTCAACTGGCCCACGATGGCCAAGCCACTTTTCAGGAATCTGTTCATGTAGGAATGCTCGGATCTGACACCCATAATTGATGGTATGGTGTGGTATATGGGGTACAAAGATAGTGGGGCCATTCTTGATCAATGGAAACAATGCCACTGAATATCTGAAATTGCTACATGATGTGTTGCCCTCTTTATGCACTGAAGATAGCATGTACCCTGAGTTTTTCCAGCAAGATGGTGCACCACCACATCATGGGTGTCAGGTCCAAGCATTGCTGCAAGGAATCTGACCCCCTTAGACTAACATTTCTTCTGCGGTGTTGCTATCAGTGTATCAGGGGGAGGAGCCGTGGCACCGAAATGCTCTGTGCTGCGGGGACACTGCGTCTCCACCATGTACAGATGGGAGGGAATCTGGAGATGACATACAGGTATATGCTATATACAGGAGGAGATGACATACAGGTATATAAGAAAAAATGGGGTCAACTTGCTGAATGTATAAAAAATACCTTCATTATATTTCACACCATTAAAATAACAATGGAATCCATGTAAATAAAAATAAAGATCACATTCTTATGCGATTCTGGCTATCAGCCCTTAGTCCTAAAATGTGAGCATAGACAGGCTATTATATACAAGTGTGATTCATTATGACATCAAAGGTAATCAGTGAGAACAACAAAAAGCTTGCACAGAAACTTAAAGACTTTGTAAAAAAATACACAATGTATAAGAAAGATTAACTATACAATGAATTCTTTATATATGCGCAAATTGAAAAGGCACTCAAGATCTACAAAATATCATGACAGAAACACCTTCATTTTATATGCCACATTTAAAATGTTTAGGGCAAAGCCAAGATATATATCTTTGTACCGTGATAGCCAGTAGATAGAAGAATATTTAGAATTGACAGTCCTCAGTGGTTGATACCTTTTAATGGCTAACTGAAAAGATAGTAACAAATTGCAAGCTTTCCAGACTACTCAGGTCTCTTCATCAGGCTAGACTAATACAAAAGCAAAGCCAAAACTCATTAATATACTGAATATTTAATAGCAAGGTGTATATTAACATGATGCGATTTGTCTTATAATGAAAATCACTGCAGATTATAAACAAATACAGTGGGGCAAAAAAGTATTTAGTCAGTCAGCAATAGTGCAAGTTCCACCACTTAAAAAGATGAGAGGCGTCTGTAATTTACATCATAGGTAGACCTCAACTATGGGAGACAAACTGAGAAAAAAAAATCCAGAAAATCACATTGTCTGTTTTTTTTTCATTTTATTTGCATATTATGGTGGAAAATAAGTATTTGGTCAGAAACAAGCAATCAAGATTTCTGGCTCTCACAGACCTGTAACTTCTTCTTTAATAGTCTCCTCTTTCCTCCACTCATTACCTGTAGTAATGGCACCTGTTTAAACTTGTTATCAGTATAAAAAGACACCTGTGCACACCCTCAAACAGTCTGACTCCAAACTACACTATGGTGAAGACCAAAGAGCTGTCAAAGGACACCAGAAACAAAATTGTAGCCCTGCACCAGGCTGGGAAGACTGAATCTGCAATAGCCAACCAGCTTGGAGTGAAGAAATCAACTGTGGGAGCAATAATTAGAAAATGGAAGACATACAAGACCACTGATAATCTCCCTCGATCTGGTGCTCCACGCAAAATCCCACCCCGTGGGGTCAGAATGATCACAAGAACGGTGAGCAAAAATCCCAGAACCACGCGGGGGGACCTAGTGAATGAACTGCAGAGAGCTGGGACCAATGTAACAAGGCCTACCATAAGTAACACACTACGCCACCATGGACTCAGATCCTGCAGTGCCAGACGTGTCCCACTGCTTAAGCCTGTACATGTCCGGGCCCATCTGAAGTTTGCTAGAGAGCATTTGGATGATCCAGAGGAGTTTTGGGAGAATGTCCTATGGTCTGATGAAGCCAAACTGGAACTGTTTGGTAGAAACACAACTTGTCGTGTTTGGAGGAAAAAGAATACTGAGTTGCATCCATCAAACACCATACCTACTGTAAAGCATGGTGGTGGAAACATCATGCTTTGGGGCTGTTTCTCTGCAAAGGGGCCAGGACGACTGATCCGGGTACATGAAAGAATGAATGGGGCCATGTATCGTGAGATTTTGAGTGCAAACCTCCTTCCATCAGCAAGGGCATTGAAGATGAAACGTGGCTGGGTCTTTCAACATGACAATGATCCAAAGCACACCGCCAGGGCAACGAAGGAGTGGCTTCATAAGAAGCATTTCAAGGTCCTGGAGTGGCCTAGCCAGTCTCCAGATCTCAACCCTATAGAAAACCTTTGGAGGGAGTTGAAAGTCCGTGTTGCCAAGCGAAAAGCCAAAAACATCACTGCTCTAGAGGAGATTTGCATGGAGGAATGGGCCAACATACCAACAACAGTGTGTGGCAACCTTGTGAAGACTTAAAGAAAACGTTTGACCTCTGTCATTGCCAACAAAGGATATATCACAAAGTATTGAGATGAAATTTTGTTTCTGACCAAATACTTATTTTCCACCATAATATGCAAATAAAATGAAAAAAAAACAGACAATGTGATTTTCTGGATTTTTTTTTCTCAGTTTGTCTCCCATAGTTGAGGTCTACCTATGATGTAAATTACAGACGCCTCTCATCTTTTTAAGTGGTGGAACTTGCACTATTGCTGACTGACTAAATACTTTTTTGCCCCACTGTATATGAGCAGCCTTCAGAGATGATGACACCTTCAGAGGAAACCTATATGGAATATAAATTATTTAATTTCACATATTTGGTTAGAAAAGACATTTTGAACGCAAAGTAACACTATATCGCGATTCAAGCCATACATTCCCTCAAAATTATTAAACACAAAAATTTATATAAACAAAATGATAAATCGCTGGTTTACTATTACTTTGATATGCAACAATTGAGACGTGTACTAAATGCTACATTTTATATTATATTCACCATCAATACATCTAAATAGGAAAAACTATATTATTTTTGCAATTCGCAAAACATGTCAGAATAATATAATTTGTCTCATGATGGCAATAATAACTGTCAATAGTTGAAAACCTTGAACAGCTTTTATATGAGAAAAAAAAATAAAAATTTACTAGAAAAAATGATTGCTTTAATAAATGTACATTGCGTCTCTACGGAAATTCAAACCTTTAGGCTGCTTTGTATCGAGCTGGATAATCCAGTAAGCTTCTTGAAGAAGTTTTTTTTGGGTGTTACCTCCTCTTTTTGGATAAAAAAAACTTTTTCAATACCAAAAAAACAAAAGCTTTCAAGGTTTCCACCATGTTCCTCCACAAAATGTTTAGTAGCTCCTGAATAGGATGCATTTTTATTGTTAATATTTTGAATATGTTCCAAAATCCTCTTTTTTAACTTCTTTTTGTGCACCCAATATAGTTTAAATTAAATGTCTCACAGTGAATACAATAGATAACCTGTTGTGTGTCACAGTTAATGAAAGTTCGAATAGCAAATTGTTCATTAATTTTTTGTGTTTTTTGTGCGTATTTGCACATATTGCACTTAGTACATGCATATTTGTAAAAACCCTTACTGGGTAACCATGATGCAATGTTAGGGTTAGATTCATTGTGAAAGCAACTTTGTGATAAAAAAAAGTCACCTAGTGACATCCCTTTTTTGGAATACATCTGTACTCTCCTGATAAGATTTGATTCAGAATATCGTCCTGATATAAAATTGCGATGTATTTGTTAATAATGTTTCTAATTTTGTTAAATTGAAGACTGAAAGGGGTACCAAAAGTCACTAAATTTTCATTATTAACAATTCTAGTTTTTTTTTTTTTGGATCAGGGTTTTTTCTTTCACAATACCTGCAGCTTTTTTGAGGGATTTGTTGATATTATATGAATTATACCCTCTGACTTGTAATTATTTTTAATGGTGGTGCTTTCACGTAAGAAAAATTCATCATTAGAACATACTCTTGTCTCTGATGAATTCCCCATATGGAATTGCTTTGGTTGTTTGTAAAGGATGGCAACTATCTGCCCTCAATATGGTGTTACCAATAACTGGTTTTCGAAAATTAGGACTGTGTATACAATTTTTCTCACAATCACTCAAAAGTGTGAGATCCTAAAAAATCTGCTTGTACGTTTGAAAAGGAAAAAGTAAACTGCAAATTAATAGTGTTGTCATTGAGATACTGAACAAAGAGTGGTATTGACGCCGTGTCACCTCTCCTGATGAGCAATGCATCATCCACATAGTGGCCATACCACTCGATGTTGTTGAAGAAAGGATTGGAATCAGAAAAAATGGAAAATTCCTCCCACCAAGCTACATACAATATAGCAAGCGATGGTGAGAAACCCCATTGGGGCACCTTTGACCTGGAAAAAAAATTGAGAATCAAAAAAGAAAAAAGAATATTTCAAAAGATATGCAACACCTCTAAGAATGAATTCCTGTAATTGAAAATTATAAGAACTGCATTTTTTCAAATGATATGCAATAGCCGTAAGAGCATGTTCATGGGGGATACATGAATATAAATGAATTATATTGCATGATACGAAACAATTTAGACTGGACCATTTGAATGTTTTTAATTGACTGAGTACCGAAGTACTATTTTTTAGATAACCAGGAGTGTGAGAAATTAGAGGCTGCAAATGTAGATCAATCCAAATACTGAGGTTTTCATTTAATGAATTAATACTAGATATTATTGGATGTAATGGCAGAGGAAAAATTTGTGCGTTTTTGAGAGACCATAAAACACAGGAATGCATGGAAATTCTTTGAACAAAAAAGTTTGTTTTTTTTGTTCAACACTCCCAAATCTTCACTCTCCATAAACAATGCATTCAAAGTATTTTTACATATATTAGTGGGATCACTTGACACTTTTTTTTGTATGTATGCATAAAATGAAAGAAAAAAGGCGGATGGCACCGCTATTACCGTATATCCTCAGCTGGTGTGTGGCATTTGGAGCGCTGATAACTGGCAGCTTCGGGTGCTAGACCTGAGAATTCACAATGCTCTGTATATCCATGACCCATTGAAGCGCCTGGATAGCGTGAAACGATCATTGTCAGCTCCCTCTGCACTCCTGATGTCACTCCCCCGGCCCGACATGTGTAACATGTGCCAATAAATCAAGCAATATCTTCACCAGCTCGTTGAGTGTGACCTCATTTCTACTTGGATATACTTTTTTGTATGTGATGGTATCATTGAGAATATTCATAACTAGAGTATGGTATAATGAGGCATCCATTAAAACAATTGTCCCTGTTATGTCTGATTTTTTTTATAACTATGTTTTTATTTGCCTTCAAATTCATTAACGCATCATGTTGAAATCTAGTTAAATTGTATGCTGGCATAGGGGAAGAAAAAGTGTTAGTAGACAAATTTTTTAGGTCTTTTTCCACCAATGTTTGGAAGGTGTCTAAACACAGGAGTTCTTGATCTGATGGGGTAATACATCGGGTTCGGTATATTGATCCACCTGTGAAATGTCAACCAAATTAGTTTGCACGTTTTCATTAACTAATGCTTCTAAAGCCAAAAGTGCATTCTGTTCGGCAAAAGAAATGCATTCATCTGAATTATGCTCTACTCCTTCATCTGTAACCTGTGATTTTGGAAAAACTATGTCATCTTTTTCAAAAAAGTGTCACTTGGCAGTGAGAGATCTCACAAATTTATTACCGTCCAATAAGGTTTGGAACAAATCGAATCTCTGATTAGGCACAAAGTTTAGTCCTTTTAAAAGTAAACTATATTCTTCAGTTGTGAGGATAAACTGACTTATCACAACCACGCTGTCCATATGTGCATCTACATCCGGGAGCGATTTTTCCCTTTTCAGGTAGAAAATCTTTGTGGCAATGTATTTTCTTGAACGCCTTTTGACCCTCCTCCTCCTATGGTGTTTTTTTGGCCCAGAATTATAGTTGGAACATTCAGCTATGCTTGTATCTTGATCTGAAATGTCAGAGATATCACATTCTGAAGAGGAAAAGCTTACACTTTTGGAAACTGAAGAATTTCTTCCATATCTTTCATTTTTCAAAATGGATTTAGGAGTATAATGTTTAGTGGATTTTTTCCATGTATACACCTGATCATGTTTGTAATCCAAACTGTCTCTTGCAAACTTCCTCTTTTTTATTTCCATGATATCTTGTTCTAATTTGCCAATGTTACTTTTCAGAGTGTTATTCAAGATGTCATAATTAGAGGCAGAAGAAAATTTAGAAACAGATTCTGTAAGTTGATCCATTTCTTCTTTTAAATTTTTTCATTTATTTTCTTCTTCGATAATTAATTTAATTAGGTCCAGGGAACATTTAGAAAGTATACTGTTCCATTCAATAAGAAATTAATCAGAAAATATAAAAGTAGGAATCTTCTTGATTTTAAGACCTCTTGGAATCATTTGTTTTTCAACATAGGTGTTTAAGGTGTTCCTATCCCACCATGTGCGAAGTTCCTGATTACTATTTTCTAATCGTTCCATTAATTCCTTCAGTTCCACTGATGCAGTAATATCAAAATTTGTGTTACCAAATACCTCTACAAGTTTGGGGTGTCTAGAATCCATTTATGCAAAATAATTATTTTCAAAAATAGGAAGGAGGAGGTTTAAAAATTTGTGCAGACTGCTGTTTTCCAAAACTTTAAAAAGGCATATCATTGAAATATTTCATTATGAGTACAATATAACTCCAAAAATAGCACACACGGGGCTTTCCCAAATCAGAAAATTCAACTCAGAAAGACAAAGGGAAAAAAAGGGGAACTTGACTCACCGTGTAATATGTGCTTGGTAGCCTTGAATGCTGCAGAAGAGATCCAGAGTCCGTCTGATCATCGGATAGCAGTATAAGAAAAAAATAGGATCAACTTGCTGAATGTATAAAAAAAATAAATAATTGAATCCATATAGGTTTCCTCTGAAGGTGTCATTATCTCTGAAGGCTGCTCATATATTTGTTTATAATCTGCAATGATTTTCACTATAGGACAAATCGCATCATGTTAATATACATTCTGCGATTAAATATCAGTATATTAATGAGTACTGGCTTTGCCCTAAACATTTTAAACATGGCATATTATGAAGGTGTTTCTGTTATGATATTTTGTGGATCTTGAGTGCCTTTTCAATTTGCGCATGTATGAAGAATTCATTGTATAGTTAATCCTTACACACTGTGTGTATTTTTTTTGCAAAGTCTTTACGTTACTGTGCAAGCTGTTTGTTGTTCTCACTGATTACTTATGATGTCATAATGAATCACACTTGTATATATTTGTCTCTGCTCACTTTGGTACATTCTATGACTAAGGGCTGATAGCCAGAAACACGTAAGAATGTGATCTCTGTTTTTATTCACATGGATTCCATTGTTATTTTAATGGTGTGAAATAAAAAAGGTATTTTTTATGCATTAAGCAAGTTGATCCTATTTTTTTCTTATAAAAAAAACTTTAATGAAACCATGGGAAAAACCCTCCAAAAAAACACTGTCTGAAAAATTTTCCAGGACACAACCAAAAAGATGACACAAAAGACAATTCAGGGGAAGAAAAGTCCTAAATTTGCTGTAAAGTCTTCTGCTTGAAAAACCCATCAAGTTCTACTGAGTTTAAAAGCCATCATGTGTACATACCATTTCATGTTCCAAAATCTCATAAAAAAACTGATTGTGCGCGCAGCCCAATCCTCCAATCAAAACTTATGTTTTTTGAACTTCTAGTGGTATTTTGAAAAGTTTTGCTCCAAAAGTCCTGGAAAAAACCTCAGTGTGAATCTTTAGGTATTTTACAGATATAAATTTATTAAGGCATTCAGCTGCATTACCAACACAAGACCTTAAAGTTTTATTTTGAAATCACAAGACCAGTGGTCTAACCACTGAGCTATGAAGCCAACGCAACTTTGCCCTATCTTTTGATCTCTATTTCGAACCGTCCAATAGCCACTCAGCTGCATAACCAACATAAGACCTTAAATTTGTATTTTGAAATCATACTGTTAACATAATATCCCATCACCAACAAACCAACTGCTCCTGCAACACAAAAGCATGACTTGCAAACATTCTGAATCATCTGATCTATAACTGACTACGTGCTTGTAGGCAATCTGATGTGCAGAAAAATAAAATTGGATGGATAGGCAAAGAACGGAATTCTACTGCTTGCTTTAATAAAATATATTATGCTTTATATTACAAAGCCACACATCTTGAATTGAATTGATCAAGAAGGGTCATTAGACTCCTAAAGCTCTGCTAGAAGGAGCATAAGAAAGGATTTTGACAAACATGTTATACCCAAATGTCATATATTATCAACGTCTTACCAAGAACTTTTGAAAAGGTAGTCTTAACTTCACATAAAGTCAATATTGAAACACACAAGCTTTATACCACTGACCAAGCAGGTAGGCATTTTTCATAGGAGAGAATCAGGCTTCAGTGAGAGTTTCTTTGATTTGCAAGACCAGTGCTCTAAGCTATGAAGGCACTGAAAGATGATGATTTCTCAAGCAATGTTGGGATCAGTCTGAAACACATATGAAAACTTTGCAACCCACACAAGCAATAATTATTGTAAGGTAAAGCATGGTAAAAATGTAAAGAGAAGCATGATGATTTATTGATATTTTCAATTGTACCAAATTCAAGAAAGATTTCTGAAATTTTTTTAGGTGAGTATTAATTTATGTGCAACTGGAGTTTTATGGAACCATTTAAAAAAAGATGAGGTTTTCAAGCTGAAACTGCTGAAGAAAGCAAATTTTACAGCAAATCCGCTCTAATATCTTTGTCTCCACATAACATTCAATCTAAGGCCATGAGGTTTATTTACATTTTCAATTGTGACAAATTTGAGAATGATGTCTGAATTGTTTTTATGTCAGTAATATGCTATGTTCAGATGGCGTTTTATTGAGGCATTCAAAAAAGAATACTTTTTAAAGCAGAAACACCCTTTCATTGGGAAGCTTTTAAAGGAGGGCGGTTTCACAGGTCCAGATAATTCCGGTGCCGGAAAAATGGGTACTGGAGCACTCTGTGTCCGTGTGGACACGTAGTACCTCCGTGTGGCAACAGTGTGCTGCATGTGTACCGCATCAGGACCACACTGATGGTGCCAGGAAAAAGTGCTACAATAAGCGCTGTTCCTGGTGGCTGGTGCTGCCCGTGGCTGTAATTCTGCTCTCCTGCCCTGCCGGCAGGAGAGCAGAATGAATGAAAACCCGACGTGAGGTTTCCCTCATTTTCATAACCAACCAGACGAGACTTACAGCTGGGGGCTGTATCCCTCAGCTGTTAGCTTCAGCCAGGTTGGTTGTGAAGAATAGAGGTGTCCCTACGCTGTTTTTTTAATTATTTAGATAAATAATTTAAAAAAAGGCGTGGGGTCCCCCCTATTTTTGGCAACCAACCTGACTAAAGCCGACAGCTGAGGGCTGATATTCTCAGGCTATTAAGGGGCCATTGATCTTGGCCCCCCCAGCGTAAACACAGCAGCCCCCAGCCGCCCAGAAAAGGCGCATGTATAAGATACGCCTAATCTGGATCTTTGCCCAGTTCTTCCCACTTGCCCTGTAGCGGTGGCAAGTGGGGTAATAAGGGGTTAATGGCAATGCAATGGACTTCTTATAAATTCAGACTCAGAGGTCTGTCATTCCAAGGATGTCTTCTAAGGATAATATCTGAAATAATGCCTGAAAAATAACTCCCAGCTATAGATGCTTCATTATTATTATTATTATTATTATTATTATTATTATGCTTCACTATTACTATCAATCTGACAATCAATCTGCTTCATCCTCAGGTATGTGTCCAGGCTGCAATACCTTCCTCACCCATCTCTCCTGAACCTCAATCAATCACCCCTGTATCTGTTTCCTATCAATGCTTTATCTGTCCTTTTAGATCTGACCATTTTCTTTTTTTTTTTCTGAGTTCTAATTAATCATCTCCTGTGTCTGTCCAGTCTCCCTACTGCTCCTCCCTCCTTCTGATCACACCTGGCTTGTTTGATGTGCAATTGACTTCATATAAATTCAGACTCAGAGGTCTGTCTGTCATTCCAAGGATGTCTTCTAAGGATAATATCTGAAATAATGCCTGAAAAATAACTCCCAGCTCTAGATGCTTCATTATTATTTTTATTATTATTATTATTACTGTGATTCACTATAAGGCTGAGTTCACACGTGGCGTTTTTTTCGCGTTTCCGCGGCGGTTTTAAGGCCGGTTTCACACTAGCGCATTTTCAACGCGCGCACGGCCGGGGGTAGCTCCGCCCCCGATCCGGCTCTCTGCCCGGCGTGCCCGCCCCTTCCTTGTAGCGCCGCCTCCTAGCGGACAGCGGCGCCTGCGATCGGCGCACCCTATCTTTAGCATAGGGTGCGCCGATCGTGCGCAGGCCGTGCGCTAGTTGCGCTTTGACCTGCGCTGCGCACTTTTGACGGTGCGCCGTGCGCGCCAAAATCAAACTTTTCGGATTTTGGCGCGCACGGCGCACCGTCAAAAGTGCGCAGCGCAGGTCAAAGCGCAACTAGCGCACGGCCTGCGCACGATCGGCGCACCCTATGCTAAAGATAGGGTGCGCCGATCGCAGGCGCCGCTGTCCGCTAGGAGGCGGCGCTACAAGGAAGGGGCGGGCACGCCGGGCAGAGAGCCGGATCGGGGGCGGAGCTACCCCCGGCCGTGCGCGCGCTGAAAAAGCGCTAGTGTGAAACCGGCCTTACCGCGCGATTTTGCCGCGAAAACGCGAAAAATAAGCATCCCATGCATTCCTATGGGATTCCGCAATGCTGTGCTAATGCTGCGGTTTTTACCGCGGCGGAATCGCTTCGCGGTAAAAAATGCAGCATGCTCATTAATTTGCGGAATCGCGGCGATCAGGCACCCATAGGAATGCATTGTTCCGCTTACTTCCCGCATGTGGCTGTGCACACCATGCGGAAAGTAAGCAGAACATTTGCGGATGGTACCCACGGTCCGGAGGAGAGGAGACTGTCCTCCGGGCTTTGGGTACCATATCCCTGTAAAAAATAGAATTTAAAATAAAAAATATTGTTATTCTCACCCTCCGACGTCCCGCGCAGCCTTCCCGCTTCTCTTCACGCTCTCGTTCCCAGTAATCCTTTGCGAAAATGCTCGCGATGACGTCCCTTCTCGCGGGATCGCGAAGTCTCGCGGTCATTCGCGCGACGTCATCGCGAATTACCGCGAGACGTCGCGATCCCGCGAGAACTGACGTCATCGCGGGCATTTTCGCAAAGGATTACTGGGAACGGATGCGCGGGACGTCGGAGGGTGAGAATAACACTATTTTTTTTTTTTTTTTTTTACATTCTATCTTTTACTACTGATGCAGCATAGGCGGCCTCAGTAGTAAAAAGTTGGGCACACTTGTCAAACACTATGTTTGACGAGTGTGACCAACCTGTCAATCAGTTCTCCAAGCGATGCTACAGATCGCTTGGAGAACGCTAGCATTTTGCAAGCTAAATACGCTTGCAAAATGCTAGTTTTTCTGCGGGAAAATCGCGGGAATTTAAAATGCGATTTTCCCGCGGACTGGAATTCCAGAATTCTCGCGGTAATTTCCGCGAGAGTTCCGGTACGTGTGCACTTAGCCTTACTATCAATCTGACAATCGATCTGCTTCATCCTCAGATATGTGTCCAGGCTGCAATACCTTCCTCACCCATCTCTCCTGAACCCCAATCAATCACCCGTGTATCTGTTTCCTATCAATGGTATGTGTCCAGGCTGCAATACCTTTCTCACCCATCTCTCCTGAACCCCAATCAATCACCCCGTATCTGTTTCCGATCAATGGTATGTGTCCAGGCTGCAATACCTTCCTCACCCATGTCTCCTGAACCCCAATCAATCACCCCTGTATCTGTTTCCTATCAATGCTTTATCTGTCCTTTTAGATCTGACCATTTTCTTTTTTTTTTTTCTGAGTTCTAATTAATCGTCTCCTGTGTCTGTCCAGTCTCCTCACTGCTCCTCCCTCCTTCTGATCACACCTGGCTTGTTTGATGTGCAATTAACTTCTTATAAATTCAGACTCAGAGGTCTGTCATTCCAAGGATAATATCTGAAATAATGCCTGAAAAGAGCCTGAAGTGACCAGAAGGTACAACTAAACGCTGCGTTTAAATGTATTAAATTTCTTATGCCTTCTAAATTACTCTCACCATGCTGACATACGCTCTAACAGTTTTGGCTCATTTTACCCTCACTCACCTTCGCTATCCACAAACCCCAGCACCCGCTAACCAAACAATAATGTCTCCTTCCCTCTTGCCTTCCCACCTGACCTCCTCTGCTGACCTGCTCCTCAACCTCAGAGCTCTCCTAATAAAATACAAAACAAGCCGCCCACTCTCCTCCCACATGCTCTTCCTCTCTCTGCTTCTCACTGCTGGCGACATATCTCCCAACCCTGTACCCCCACAGCTCATACCTCCCATTACTACCCCCTTCTATCGCTCCCAAACCAACACAAACACCAGAAATCTTTCCCACCTCAAATCCGTGCCCCTGACAACCACCACCCCGCTCCCACTCTCTGGATCACTCTGGAATGCTCGCTCCGTCTGCAATAAACTGTGATTCACAGCCTCTTTACCTCTCGTAACTTTTCCTTCCTTGGCTTCACCGAAACATGACTGACACCCTCCGACACCGCCTCTACTGCTGAGCTATGTTACTGCAGCCTCCACTTCACTCACACTCCTCGCCCTGGCAACAGACATGGCGGAGGAGTGGGCCTTCTTTCTTCCAACTGCACCTTCAACCCAATTCCACCTCTTCCCTCCCTTGTCCTTCCCTCATCCCTTCCTTGTCCTCCCCTCTTTTGAAGCCCACTCCGTCCGCATCTATTCTCCCTCCAACCTCCAAGTGGCCATCATATACCGACCTCTGGGCCCGACCACTGCCTTCATTGACCAATTCTCTACCAGGCTCCTTCACTTTCTCTCTACTGACATTCCCACCATCATCATGGGTGACTTCAACATCCCCATTGACACCCACCAGTCGGCAGCCTCCAAACTCCTGTCCCTTACTTCATCCTTTGGACTTACTCAGTGGTCTTCCTCAGCCACCCACGCAGACGGACATACACTAGACCTGGTCTTCACCCGCCTCTGCTCTCTTTCTAACTTCACCACCTCCCCTCTCCCTCTATCTGACCACCATCTACTCACTTTCTCATCCCTGTCCTCCTCACCTGTTACCCATGTCCAGCAGCATGCGCACCCCTGCAGAAACCTCGCACATGTAGACACTCGCACACTCTCTGACTCTATTCTACCACTGTCCTCTATATTCTCACTCCACGACACTGCCACTGCCACTAGTTTCTACAATGCCACTCTTGCATCAGCCATCAACTCAGTTGCCCCTGTCATGCATAACAGAGTGCGATGAATCAATAGACAACCCTGGGGCAATAAAGCCACTAAAAAGCTTCGGCAAGCATCCAGAATTGCAGAACGGCGCTGGAAGAAAACGCATTTGCAAGACTACTTCACTGCACTCAAACAAGCAACACTTGCATTCAAATCACTTCTCACCTCTGCTAAACAGGCCTTCTTTACATCCCTTGTATCTTCCTTATCCCACAACCCCAAACAGTTGTTCAATACTTTTAACTCCTTCCTCTGCCCACCACTGCCCCCTCTGACTTCCCTAATCTCTGCCGAGGACAATGCCGCACACTTCAAAAACAAGATAGACCAAACACGGCAAGTCTTTATTGCCCAACCACCACAACCCCTTTGTATACCAGATCAATGCCCAAACCCCATAACCTCCTTATCTAACATCACTGAAGGGGAGCTTGCTCATATTCTCTCCAAATCACACCTCACCACTTGTGCCTATCCCATCCCACCTCCTCCCCAACATCACCACCACTCTTATCCCATCCCTAACCCACCTCTTCAACCTATCACTAACTTCTGGTACCTTCCCTTCTGCTTTCAAACATGCCACAATCATGCCTATCCTTAAAAAGCCAACCCTCGATCCAACAGCCACGTCCAGCTATTGCCCAATAACACTGCTCCCATTTGCTTCTAAACTCCTGGAGCAGCATGTCCACGCTGAACTTTCCTCCCACCTCTCATCTAACTTGCTCTTTGACAATCTACAATCTGGCTTCCACCCCCATCATTCCACTGAGACAGCCCTGACCAAAATTACCAATGACCTACATACAGCCAAAGTTAATGGACAATACTCTACTCTCCTCCTTCTATACCTGTCCTCTGCTTTCGACACAGTTGACCACTGCCTCCTACTACAGATCCTCTCCTTTGGCATCAAAGACCTCGCCCTATGCTGGATCTCCTCATACCTTTCCAACTGCACATTCAGCATCTCCCACTCCCACACTACCTCCTCATCCCACCCTCTCTCTGTTGTAGTCCCCCAAGGCTCTGTTCTAGGACCCCTACTCTTAATCTACACACTTGGCCTGGGGCAACTCATAAAGTCCCACGGATTCTAGTACCACCTTTATGCCGATGATACTCAGATCTACCTCTCTGGCCCAGACATCACCTCTCTGCTCTCCAGAATCCCAGATTGTCTATCAGCCATATCCTCCTTCTTCAACTCTCGCTTCCTCAAACTCAATGTGGACACATCTGAACTGATCATCTTTCCCCCATCTCACAGATCTTCCTTACCTGACCTTTCTATAACAATTGACAACATCAAGCTTTTCCCCATACCAGAGGTCCGCTGCCTCGGAGTAACCCTTGACTCTGCCCTTTCATTCAAACCGCACATCCAAGCTCTCTCCACCTCCTGTCGCCTCCAGCTCAAAAATATTTCCAGAATCCGTCCCTTCCTCAACCCTCATTCTACTGAAATGCTTGTGCATGCCCTCATCATCTGCCACCTCGGCTATTGCAACATCTTTTTCTGTGGCCTCCCTGCTAACACCCTTGCACCTCTCCAGTCCATCCTCAACTCTGCCGCCCGACTAATTCATCTCTCTCTTCACTACTCCTCCACTTCTCCCCTCTGCAAATCTCTTCATTGGCTCCCACTCCCTCAGCGTATCCAATTCAAATTACTAATACTGACCTATAAGGCCATCTACAACCTGTCTCTTCCATACATCTCTGAACTAATCTCCCGATACCTTCCCTCACGTATTCTCCGGTCCTCCCAAGACCTCCTTCTCTCCTCCACAATTATTCGCTCCTCACCCATCCGCCACCAAGACTTCTCCAGAATAGCCCCCATCCTATGGAATTCCCTGCCCCAACACGTCCGGCTAACAACCACACTCGGATCCTTCAGACAGAACCTGAAAACCCATCTCTTCAGGAAAGCCTACAGCCTGCAAAGATCCCCGCTGCCTCCTCACCACCACCACTACTGGAGCTACCGCCTCACCATCACTGGAGCTGCTGCAACCCCCCAACCTACTGTCTCCTTCCCCACCACCCTGTAGCATGTAAGGCTAGTTTCACACTAGCGTTTATGAGCCGCCGCTAAGCCCCACCTCCTGCCGCGCCTCCGCCGGTAGCTCCGCCCACCGGCGCATGACGCTGCATGCGCCCTGCGTCCCCTAACTTTATCACAGGGGGCGCAGGCCGTGCGCACTATGCGTTTGGCGGCGCATGCGCCTTTTTGACGGTGCGCCGACGCAACCAAACTGCAGCAGGTTGCGTTTGGCGCAGGTCGGCGCACCGTCAAAAGGACGCATGCGCTGCCAAACGCATACTGCGCACGGCCTGCTCCCCCAGTGATAAAGATAGGGGACGCAGGGCGCATGCAGCATCATGCGCCGTGGGCGGAGCTACCGGCGGAGGCGTGGCAGTGGGCGGGGCTTAGCGGCGGCCGTGCGCAGGCCGTCGCTGCGCTCATAAACGCTAGTGTGAAACTAGCCTAAGCCTGAAAGGGCAGGGTCCTCTCTCCCCTCTAAAGGGGGTTTTACACATAGCGATATCGCTAGCAATATCGCTAAAACGTCACTGATTTTGTGATACTTACCTCCGACTGGCTCCCCCGCTGTCCATCGCTGATCGCGCGAGATCGGGCGGCTCCATTTCTCGTCGGGCGCTTCCTGCTGGGCTTCCTGCTGTGTGAGACGAGCGACGCTGGAGGCGGACGGGAGGACGTGAGGATCGCTGTGTGTGAAAGGTGAGTATCGTGCGCTGCGTCGCTGCTGCATCGCTATGAGATCTTTCTGTGTAAAAGCTCACTAGCGACCATTTAGCGATGCACCAGCGATCCTGACCGGGTCGTATCGCTGGTCGGATCGCTGGTGCATGTAAAATGTAAAAGGGCCTTAAATCAGTCTGTGATTGTTAGTTTGTTTACTGTAAGTGATATCTGTAATTTGTATGTAACCCCTTCTCATGAACCGCACCATGGAAGCAATGGTGCTTTATAAATAAATAATAATAATAATTAAGCCCGTATTAGTAATGGAGAGGTGTCAATAAGACACCAATCCATTACTAATCCTACAGTAAAGAAAGGGTTAAATAAACACAATCACACAATAAGAATAAATTATTTTAATGAAAAAATACAACACACACATTTTTATTATCTTTATTATACTGGTAATTCCTTAGCGAAGCCCTCGTTCTTCTGAAAAAAGTTGAAAATAATAAAACAAATCTATACATTACCTGTCCGGTGCTCAGTCATGTCCCACGGCGTAAATCCATCTCGGGGGTTAATATAACAGTGGGAGCAAAAATTGAAAGGAACGGATGGCACTCACTGGTTAAAAAACTTCTTTATTCCAATACTTTAAAACATCGGCGTAGGGAGGATGGGAGCAGGAGTGGACGACAGCCATTTCGCTCTGCAGTAGCACTTCTGCTAGTTCCTATGCCGATGTTTTAAAGTATTGGAATAAAGAAGTTTTTTAACCGGTGAGTGCCATCCGTTCCTTTCAATTTTTGTATTCATTGTGGCTATTTTCCTTGGAGTGGCACCCCGGCTGACGGAGCACTTACTGCTGTATACATGCTTGCAGCACTAGTTTACGCAATTACCTGTGCACTGAGTGAGCTTCCCCGCTGTGCGGATTAACACTTTGTTGGAGCTATCACAGTGGGAACGCTGCTAATACATCCGCTCCCGACTGTTACTGACTGGGAAATGAATGGAGCAGCCAGCGCTTGCTCAGTAACTAGCAGTGATGTCACGCCTCATCACTGAGTCTGACTCTGCTCCATTCATTCCCCAGTCAGTTACAGTCGGGAGAGGCTGTGTAAGCAGCGCTCCGCCTGTAAATGTATTAACCCCCGAGATGGATTTACACCGTGGGACATGACTAAGCGCTGGACAGGTGATGTATAGATTTGTTTTATTATTTTAAACTTTTTTTCAGAAGAATGAGTGCTTCACTAAGGAATTACCAGTATAATAAAGATAATAAAAATGTGTTGTATTTTTTAATTAAAATAATTTATTCTTATTGTGTGGTGGTGTTTATTTAACCCTTTCTTCACTGTAGGATTAGTAATGGATTGGTGTCTTATTGAAACCTCTCCATTACTAATCCGGGCTTAATGACACCTTATAATAGAAAGATGCCATTAAACCCTTATTACCCCACTTGCCACCACTAAGGGCAAGTGGGAAGAACCGGACAAAGCTCCAGATTAGGCGCATCTAATAGATGAATCTTTCCTGGGCAGCTAGGGGCTGCTTTTTTAAGGCTGGGGGGGCCAAGATCAATGGACCCTTACCAGCCTGAGAATATCAGCCCTCAGCTGTCGGCTTTAGTCAGGTTGGTTGTCAAAAAATAGGGGGGGACCCCACGTCGATTTTTATAATTATTTATTTAGTGAGAAAACTCACTACATGTACCGGAGCCACTGACATGTGAAACTGCCTTTAGCTTTATAAAGTGGCTCCTAAAGCACTTTTTAAGAGTTCTTGAAATGTTTTTGAAGTTTTTCCCTAATGCTTTTTTTTTTTGCAGCCTTTGGATTTACAGTGTCCACTTTAGACCAGATTCCATCAAGATCTGCTTCAAAGATGCAATATCCCCTTTTATTTTCACCTGGCATTTTTCAAAACCTGAAGTGGAATAAATCACTCAAAATAGCTATGACTGTGTGTTCACACTAATTTTTCCTGGATTTTCAGAGAAGAAATGCTACAAGACTATGTGCACTTAGAGTTTTTTAGCTGAATTTTTTTCACAGCAAAATCGGCAGAGACTCCAAATTCTTGAGGAGCTATGAGATTTGCCGGTGCATTTCTAGTTTCCTCTCAGTTTCAACAAGGTGGCTATGTGCACATGACGTCTTTTCCAGGTGGCTTCCACCATTGACATCATCTGACAAACTTATCCAACAATCATCAAAAGAATTAACATAAGCAATTCTATGTAAAATTGACTTGCTGTATGTATGTTGAGGTTTTTGAATGTCTTTTAACCACTTCAGGTTTCTAAAAATGCCAAGCGGTTAAATTAAGTCACATGTTCATTCTTTTGGCATTTTCCACCAGGAGCATGCTATGAATTTAACAGTACAAATCAGTGAAAAAGCTCAATACATGCATGGATTGCAACTAGACATTTTTTGGAATGTTTTGACATCGATTTGGCTTACAAAATTTAACAGTTTCTTCATTTTTCAATGGAGTGAATAAAGTGACCAGAAAATGACAGCTAAAAAGACTTTAATGAAACAATGGGAAAACCCTCCACAAAAACGACCTCTAAAAAATTTTCCAGGACACAAACAAAAAGATGACACAAAAGATTATTCAGGGGAAGAAAAGTCCTAAATTTCCTGTAAAGTCTTCTGCTTGAAAAACTAATCAAGTTCTCCTGAGTTTTACAGTCGTCATGTGCAAATACCATTTCCTTTCCAAAACAACATAAAAAAACTGAGTGTGTGCGCAGCCCAACCCTCCAATCAAAACTTGTGTTTTTTGAACTTCCAGTGGTGTTTGGAAAAGTTTTGTTCCAAAAGGTCCAGAAAAAAACCTCAGTGTGAATCTTTAGCTTTTTTGCAGGTGGAAATTTATTAAGGCATTCAAAAACAATGTAATTTTCTAACAGGAAATCACTTAAGAAAGCATCACTTTATTGGGTACCTTTTTGAAGAGATTTTATGTTCATGATGTGTTTCCTGGGGCTGTTTTGCAGAGTTTGTAATGAGATTGTCTTTCTTAAAGCCTTTCTTGCAGACTTTTGATTTGATGGTGTCTAGTCTGGCGTAGTTTTCATCAGGATCCGCTTCACAGAAGCAACAAGTATTTTTTTATTTGCCACCAGGTGTTTTTGAAAGCCTGAAATGGATGAAAACTCTCAAAAAATGTAGTAATTATGTGTGAACATTTTTTCTCAGTATTTGAAATTTTCAACTTTGCAGTTATCTTGATGGATGAGCTCAAGAACTGAACTATTCTGTTTCAAAACATTACAAAAGCTCCAGTGAGAATTGAACTCATGACCAGTGCTCTAACCACTGAGGTATGAAGCCAACATGACTTTGCCCAATCTTTGGATCTCTATATCGAACCATCCAATAGCCACTCAGCTGCATTACCAAGACATGACCTTAAATTTCTATTTTGAAAACACACTATTAACATAATATCCCATCACCAACAAACCATCTGCTCCTGCAACACAAAAGCATGAATTGCAAACATTCTGAATCTTCTGATCTATAACTGACTACGTGTTTGTAGGCAATCTGATGTGCAGAAAAATAAAATTGGATGTATAGGCAAAGAACAGAATTCTACTGCTTGCTTTACTAAAATATATTACAAAGCCACACATCATGAATTGATGAAGAAGGGTCATTAGACTCCTAAAGCTCTGCTAGAAGGAGCTTAAGAATGGATTTGGACAAACATGTTATACCCAAATATTATCAAGATCTTACCAAGAACTTTTTAAAAGGTAGTCTTTACTTCACCTAAAGTCAATATTCAACCCCACCAACTTGATAACACTGACCCAAACAAGTAGCCATTTTTCATAGGAGAGTATCAAAGAAATTGTCAGGCTTCAGTGAGAGTCGACCAGTGCTCTAACCTCTGAGCTATGAAGCCACTACAAGTTGATAATTTCTCAATCAACATATGGATCAGTCTGAAACGCATAAGAAAATTTGCAATCCACACCAGCAATGATTGTAAGGTAAAGCATAGTAAAAATGTAAAGAGAAGCATAATGATTTATTTATATTTTCAATTGTACCAAATTTAAGAATGAGTTCCGAAATTTTTTTAGGTCAGTATTAATTTATGCGCAACCGAAGTTCTATGGAACCATTTAAAAAAGATGAGGTTTTCAAGCTGAAACTGCTGAAGAAAGCAAGTTTTAAATCAAATCTGCTCTTTATTCTTTGTCTCCACATAACATTCAATCTAAGGTCATGAGGTTTATTTACATTTCAATTGTGCCAAATTTGAGAATGATGTGTGAATTCTTTTTATGTCAGTAATATGCTACGTTCAGATGGAGTTTTATTGAGGCATTCAAAAAAGAATACTTTTTAAAGCAGAACACCCTATCATTGGGAAGCTTTCAAAGGAGTTTTAGCTTTATAAAGTGGCTCTAAAGCACTTTTTAAGAGTTCTTGAAATGATTTTGAAGAGTTTTACCCTAATGCTTTTTTGCAGCCTTTGGATTTACCGTGTCCACTTTAGACCAGATTCCATCAAGACCTGCTTCAAAGATGCAATATCACCTTTTATTTTCACCTGGCATTTTTCAAAACCTGAAGTGGAATAAATCACTCAAAATAGCTATGACTGTGTGTTCATACTGTTATTTTTTTTCCTTTATTTTCAGAGCAGAAATGGTACTAGACAATGTGCACTCAGAGGTTTTTAGCTGAATTTTATCATGGCATTCAAAAACAATGAAACCACTTAAGAAAACATCACTTTATTGGGAACTTGTTTGACTTTTTTTGGAGTGCTTTACCATCGATTTTGCGTAAAAAAGCTAACGATTTCTTTATTTTTCAATGGAGTGAATAAAGTGACCAGAAAATGACAGTAAAAAACACTAATGAAACAATGGGAAAACCCTGAAAAAACGCCATCTGAAATATTTTCGAGGACACAAACAGAAAGATGACACAAAAGACGATTCAGGGGAAGAAAAGTCCTAAATTTCCGGTAAAGTCTTCTGCTTGAAAAACTCATCAAGTTCTCCTGAGTTTAAAAGCCGTCATGTGCACATACTATTTCCTGTCCCAAAAACTCATCAAAAAACTGACTGTGTGCACAGCCTAACCCTACAATCAAAACTGTGTTTTTTGGACTTCCAGTGGTGTTTGGAAAAGTTTTGCTCCAAAGGTTATAAAAAAAACCTCATTGTGAATCATTAGGTATTTTGCAGATGGAAATTTATTAAGCATTCAAAAACAATGAATTTTTCTAACAGTAAAACACTTAAGAAAACATCACTTTATTGGGAACTTGTTTGACTTTTTTTGGAGTATTTTGCCATCGATTTTGCATAAAAAAGCTAACGATTTCTTCATTTTTCAATGGAGTGAATAAAGTGACCAGAAAATGACAGTAAAAAAGACTTTAAAGAAACAATGGGAAAAGCGTGAAAAAAAGCCATCTGAAATATTTTACAGGACACAAACAGAAAGATGACACAGAAGATGATTCAGGGGAAGAAAAGTCCTAAATTTCCTGTAAAGTATTCTGCTTGAAAAACTAATCAAGTTCTTCTGAGTTTTATAGTCATCATGTGCACATACCATTTCCTGTCCCAAAAACTCATCAAAAAACTGAGTGTGTGCGCAGCCCAACCCTCCAATCAAAACGTGTGCATTTTGAACTTCTAGTGGTGTTTGGAAAAGTTTTGCTCCAAAAGGTCCAGAAAAAAAACCTCAGTGTGAATCTTTAGCTTTTTTGCAGATGGAAATTTACTAAGGCATTCAAAAACAATGTAATTTTCTAACAGGAAATCACTTAAGATAGCATCACTTTATTGGGTACCTTTTTGAAGAGATTTTATGTTCATGATGTGTTTCCTGCAGCTGTTTTGCAGAGTTTGCAATGAGATTGTCTTTCTTAAAGCCTTTCTTGCAGAGTTTTGATTTGATGGTGTCTAGTCTGGCGTAGTTTTCATCAGGATCCACTTCACAGAAGCAACAAGTATTTTTTTCTTTGCCACCAGGTGTTTTTGAAAACCTGAAATGGATGAAAACTCTCAAAAATGTAGTAATTATGTGTGAACATTTTTTCTCAGTATTTGAAATTTTCAACTTTGCAGTTATCTTGATGGATGAGCTCAAGAACTGAACTATTCTGTTTCAAAACATCACAAAGGCTCCAGTGAGAATTGAACTCACGACCCCTGGTTTACAAGACCAGTGCTCTAACCACTGAGCTATGAAGCCAACATGACTTTGCCATATCTTTGGATGCCTATTTCGAATCATCCAATAGCCACTCAGCTGCATTACCAAGACATGACCTTAAATTTCTATTTTGAAAACACACTATTAACATAATATCCCATCACCAACAAGCCAACTGCTCCTGCAACATAAAATCATGAATTGCAAACATTCTGAATATTCTGATCTATAACTGACTACGTGTTTGTAGGCAATCTGATGTGCAGAAAAATAAAATTGGATGGATAGGCAAAGAACAGAATTCTACTGCTTGCTTAACTAAATTACAAAGCCACACATCATGAATTGATGAAGAAGGGTCATTCGATTCCTAAAGCTCTGCTAGAAGGAGCTTAAGAAAGGATTTGGACAAACATGTTATTCCCAAATATTATCAACATCTTAACAAGAACTTTTGAAAAGGTAGTCTTTACTTCACCTAAAGTCAATATTCAACCCCACCAAATTCAAATTTCAATTGTGCCAAATTTGAGAATGATGTCTGAATTGTTTTTATGTCAGTAATATGCTACGTTCAGATGGAGTTTTATTGAGGCATTCAAAAAAGAATACTTTTTAAAGCAGAAACACCCTATCATTGGGAAGCTTTCAAAGGAGTTTTAGCTTTATAAAGTGGCTCCTAAAGCACTTTTTAAGAGTTCTTGAAATGATTTTGAAGAGTTTTCCCCTAATGCTTTTTTCCAGCCTTTGGATTTACAGTGTCCACTTTAGACCAGATTCCATCAAGACCTGCTTCAAAGATGCAATATCCCCTTTTATTTTCACCTGGCAATTTTCAAAACCTGAAGTGGAATAAATCACTCAAAATAGCTATGACTGTGTGTTCACACTGTTATTTTTTTCTTTATTTTCAGAGCAGAAATGGTACAAGACAATATGCACTCAGAGGTTTTTAGCTGAATTTTATCATGGCATTCAAAAACAATGAAACCACTTAAGAAAACATCACTTTATTGGGAACTTGTTTGACTTTTTTTGGAGTTTTTTGCCATCGATTTTGCGTAAAAAAGCTAACGATTTCTTTATTTTTCAATGGAGTGAATAAAGTGACCAGAAAATGACAGTAAAAAAGACTTTAAAGAAACAATGGGAAAAGCGTGAAAAAAAGCCATCTCAAATATTTTAGAGGACACAAACAGAAAGATGACACAAAAGACGATTCAGGGGAAGAAAAGTCCTAAATTTCCTGTAAAGTCTTCTGTTTGAAAAACTCAAGTTCTCCTGAGTTTAAAAGCCGTCATGTGCACCTTCTATTTCCTGTCCCAAAAACTCATAAAAAAAACCTGAGTGTGTGTGCAGCCCAACCCTCCAATCAAAACTTGTGTTTTTTGAACTTCCAGTGGTGTTTGGAAAAGTTTGGCTCCAAAGGTTATAAATAAAACCTCATTGTGAATCATTAGGTGTTTTGCAGATGGAAATTTATTAGGCATTCAAAAACAATGAATTTTTCTAACAGTAAAACACTTAAAAAAACATCACTTTATTGGGAACTTGTTTGACTTTTTTGGAGTGTTTTGCCATCGATTTTGCGTAAAAAAGCTAACGATTTCTTCATTTTTCAATGGAGTGAATAAAGTGACCAGAAAATGACAGTAAAAAAGACTTTAAAGAAGCAATGGGAAAACCCTGAAAAAAAAGCCATCTGAAATATTTTACAGGACACAAACAGAAAGATGACACAAAAGACGATTCAGGGGAAGAAAAGTCCTAAATTTTCCTGTAAAGTATTCTGCTTGAAAACCTAATCAAGTTCTTCTGAGTTTTATAGTCATCATGTGCACATACCATTTCCTGTCCCAAAAACTCATCAAAAAACTGAGTGTGTGCGCAGCCCAACTTGATGTATTAATTTATGCGCAACTGAAGTTTTATGGAACCATTTAAAAAAGATGTTTTCAAGCTGAAACAAGCAAGTTTTATATCAAATCTGCTCTAAATTCTTTGACACTGACCCAAACAGGTAGGCATTTTTCATAGGAGAGTATCAAAGAAATTGTCAGGCTTCAGTGAGAGTCGAACTCACGACCCCTGTGCTCTAACCTCTGAGCTATGAAGCCACTACAAGTTGATGATTTCTCAAGCAACATAGGGATCAGTCTGTAAAGCATAAGAAAATTTGCAATCCACACCAGCAATGATTGTAAGATAAAGCATGGTAAAAATGTAAAGAGAAGCATGATGATTTATTTATATTTTCAATTGTACCAAATTTAAGAATGAAGTAAAAGAACAGAATAATCCAGCTCACCGCACTGCCTTGCTGGTGGGATCCAAATCCTGCGCACGGATTTGACTAGGCAGTCAATCAATAGTAAAAAAAAGGGAAGAAAGTTCCAGCGCCAGGAATGGAAAATTAAAAATCCATTTTATTGTGCCAACGCATATTAAAATTCCAGCAGGTACAGCATATCAGTCGGATGACTGCAGAACAACGCGTTTCGACGCCTCAGGTCTTAATCATGTTCTGACATTAAATGCAACCAACTTCCTTATGTTGGATTCTCCCACCTCCAATAATCAGAAACAGATGTGTGGACTGCTCCAAAGGAGCTCCTGATATGGTAATGGTAGGAGAGCCAAACAGAATGAAAGGAAAAACAGTCAGTGTAGACAACATAACATAAATAACATACATAATATATAATATTCTTTATCTTTTTTTCTCTTTCTTTCCTTTCCCCTCTTTCTCCCTTTTCCTTTTTCCTTTTAAAAGGAGATATGAAAACTCCTAATGTAAAATAAAAAAGATGAATATGAAAATCAATAATTGCAACAACATATTTTAAAGTACATATCACATATTCATGTCCCATAAATAATGTACCATAAATTATACTACAAAAGGATATGTACCAAAAAAAAAAACCAATCAAATATATGGGTAAATTCAGTATCCACCAAGACATCATCCCATCATTATTAGGAACAATTCCTGAGAGAGATTTTTTATCCAAATTAAATAAGTATGATGTCTACTGGATACACAAAAATCACATCATCTGAACTGTATCAAAGAGCAGTCTTTTCTCTTCCCTTTTTCTCTCCTCCTACCCCTTCTTCCTTTCCTCATTCCTTTCTTTATCCTATTTTTATTTATCAGATCAATATGAAGGAAGAAAAAAAAAAAAAAAAAAAAATCCAAAATTTTTTTTATTTTTTTTATTTTATATAAAAATATTTAATAAATCTCTAAATGGGAAAACCCCAACCAATACACAACAAACGATCCATACAATATACTACAACCCCTGAAATGAAAATCTGGAATAAACAAATTTAATAATGCAATATAAGATCTTGTCGGCTATTCATTCCATCTGGATATCTAGTGCCCAGGGTGAAGATCCAGAAGGACTCCCTGTTCAAGAGTTTCCTTCTGTGATCTCCACCCCGAATCGGTCTGTGCACCTGTTCTATTCCCATGAAGTAAAAGCCACTAACATCCCCCTTGTGAACTGTGGCAAAGTGCTTTGAAACTGCCGAAACCGCAACAGCGTTATGATTAGACACATCTGAGAGATGCCTCCTGATTCTGACCTTCAGGGGTCCCGTGGTGCAACCAGTGTATTGGATGTTACAAATTCTGCATGATATTAAATATACAATGTAGGAGGAATTACAATGTATTAAATTTTTAATGGTAAATGTTTTTTTATTTACCATAGAAAAAAATGTTTTTCCTTTTTGTGCAAAATTACAGGTTTTACATCTAGCTGCACCACATTTATAAAAACCCTTTAGTGTCATCCATGAGGATCCTTCTGTCTGACCACTCTCACTTGTAAAAAAACTGGGGGAAAGAATAGTGCTAAGTGTAGGTGCCCGTTTGGCAACATACCTAATATTATTCTGAATCACCTGTTTTAGAATGGGATCCTCATTAAGGATTGGTAGGTATTTTCTCACAATGCTAGTAACCGTATTATACTGATTACTGTAATTGGTTGAAAAGACAATATTATTATTAGTTTTATTTTTCAGATAAGATGATTTATGTTTAAACAGTAAGTCTTCCCTGTTGATTTCACGTACAATTGATTTAGCTCTATTAAGAATCCAGGGACGATACCCCCTCTTGGAAAGCCTGCTGCAAACCTGACTTTCTTCCCTATTGTAATCACTGGATTGGGAGCAGTTTCGTTTTATTCGAATCAGTTCCCCCACCGGAATATTATTCTTGGTCTGTGCTGCGTGGCAAGAATCTGCCGTTAAGATGGAATTAGTGGCAGTAGGTTTGCGGTAAGGAGTGACTATGACCACATCCGAATCACTAATAGATAAAGTGACGTCCAAAAAATTCATTGTGGTCAAATGATGATAAGAGGTAAATTTTAAATTAAATTCATTAGTATTCAAATATGAAACAAACCCCTGTATACTATCTTCCGGACCACACCAAATCATCAGCAGATCGTCCAAGTATCTGCCATACCATAGCAGGCATTTGGAAAATGGATTCTCATCCGAATACAGGAAATCCTCCTCCCACCTCGCCATAACGATATTTGCAAGGGAGGGGGAGAAGCGAGCTCCCATACTAACTCCTCTGCACTGCAAATAAAATTTTTATCAAAAGAAAAATAATTATGCTTTAGGAGAAAATCGATAGATGAGATTAAAAAATCTTTCAAACATGTGTCATAGTCACTAAATCTGTCTAGATGTTGGGATAGGCAGCGTAATGCAACGTTATGAGGTATAGATGGATATAAAGATATCACGTCGCATGAGAGCCAGGAATAATGAGATTTCCAACAAAAATTGTCCAGAGCCTTAACCACCTCTTTTGTATCCCTGATATAACCTGGTATATCAAGAATCAAAGGTTGAAGAAAATGATCTATCCAGCCTCCCAAATTCTCCCCCAATGAGCCAATACTTGAAACTATTGGTCTCAGTGGGGGAGGGAAAATGTTTTTATGAACTTTTGGGAGACAATGGTAAATCGGAACCACAGGGTTTTTATTAAATAAAAAATCCTTAGTTTTCTCACTAATAGCACCCACACAGACTCCCTCCTCTAGATTTTTCAATAATAAATTATTATAATGTCTAGTGGGGTCCTGATCTAACTCTATATAGGTGTCTATATCCTGTAGGTCCTGAAGAATCAATTTTTTATATAAACCTGAATTCAACAGTACAATTTTGACAACTCTGACTCTACAGGTGATACATCTCTGCCCTCCACCTCAGATGGAGTAACTGATTTTTCCAATTCCTCATTGGACATATCTGGCATCACTACTAGATCTAAACAATATATTAACAAGAATCCAGCACAAGTGTTCCAAAAAAATAAGTCAAAAAACGTACCAGAAGAGCGGGCAGGAAACACCAGAAACAATGCCTTTCGTGTATACCATCAACATCAGAGACATTAACCCTTCCTGTGTGGAATTTGTCTAGTTACGTGCTATCTGAAGAGCAGATTTCTTTGTTGAGTAGGGGTTTGGGATTTGCCCCTAATACAAATTTCAACATTTTCCAGACTATATTGGACTTGAATAAATTTGCACGTAACATCACATTAAAACGTCATTTTTTTGACAACAACAATGGGATCCCCCCACAGGACGTTGATGTCAATATTAATACTGATATGGTTATTCCAAATTGTAGTAACACTTTTTTTTCCTTTTGTGAACAGAAAGCTGTAATGGATCTTAGACTCCTTTCTGCCAATTGTGATACTGCCTTGGTTAAATCCACCATGCTTGCTCAACCTGTACTTTCTAATCGGGAATATTATCCGGTACAATCACAACCCCCAATACTGGATTTGTTCCAGGAGCTTATTGTCACTGAACTTATAGAATTGAATGATACAATGCTTCCCCCTAAGGATAATCTAACACACAGGGAAAGATTGGCTCTGAAAGAGTTAAAACTTAACCCTGATCTTATAATCAGGGAGGCTGACAAGGGGGGTGCCATTGTACTGTTGAATTCAGGTTAATATAAAAAATTGATTCTTCAGGACCTACAGGATATAGACACCTATATAGAGTTAGATCAGGACCCCACTAGACATTATAATAATTTATTATTGAAAAATCTAGAGGAGGGAGTCTGTGTGGGTGCTATTAGTGAGAAAACTAAGGATTTTTTATTTAATAAAAACCCTGTGGTTCCGATTTACCATTGTCTCCCAAAAGTTCATAAAAACATTTTTCCTCCCCCACTGAGACCAATAGTTTCAGGCATTGGCTCATTGGGGGAGAATTTGGGAGGCTGGATGGATCATTTTCTTCAACCTTTGATTCTTGATATACCAGGTTATATCAGGGATACAAAAGAGGTGGTTAAGGCTCTGGACAATTTTTGTTGGAAATCTCATTATTCCTGGCTCTCATGCGACGTGATATCTTTATATCCATCTATACCTCATAACGTTGCATTACGCTGCCTATCCCAACATCTAGACAGATTTAGTGACTATGACACATGTTTGAAAGATTTTTTAATCTCATCTATTGATTTTCTCCTAACGCATAATTATTTTTCTTTTGATAAAATTTTTATTTGCAGTGCAGAGGAGTTAGTATGGGAGCTCGCTTCTCCCCCTCCCTTGCAAATATCGTTATGGCGAGGTGGGAGGAGGATTTCCTGTATTCGGATGAGAATCCATTTTCCAAATGCCTGCTATGGTATGGCAGATACTTGGACGATCTGCTGATGATTTGGTGTGGTCCGGAAGATAGTATACAGGGGTTTGTTTCATATTTGAACACCAATGAATTTAATTTAAAATTTACCTCTTATCATCATTTGACCACAATGAATTTTTTGGACGTCACTTTATCTATTAGTGATTCGGATGTGGTCATAGTCACTCCTTACCGCAAACCTACTGCCACTAATTCCATCTTAACGGCAGATTCTTGCCATGCAGCACAGACCAAGAATAATATTCCGGTGGGGGAACTGATTCGAATAAAACGAAACTGCTCCCAATCCAGTGATTACAATAGGGAAGAAAGTCAGGTTTGCAGCAGGCTTTCCAAGAGGGGGTATCGTCCCTGGATTCTTAATAGAGCTAAATCAATTGTACGTGAAATCAACAGGGAAGACTTATTGTTTAAACATAAATCATCTTATCTGAAAAATAAAACTAATAATAATATTGTCTTTTCAACCAATTACAGTAATCAGTATAATACGGTTACTAGCATTGTGAGAAAATACCTACCAATCCTTAATGAGGATCCCATTCTAAAACAGGTGATTCAGAATAATATTAGGTATGTTGCCAAACGGGCACCTACACTTAGCACTATTCTTTCCCCCAGTTTTTTTACAAATGAGAGTGGTCAGACAGAAGGATCCTCATGGATGACACTAAAGGGTTTTTATAAATGTGGTGCAGCTAGATGTAAAACCTGTAATTTTGCACAAAAAGGAAAAACATTTTTTTCTATGGTAAATAAAAAAACATTTACCATTAAAAATTTAATAAATTGTAATTCCTCCTACATTGTATATTTAATATCATGCAGAATTTGTAACATCCAATACACTGGTTGCACCACGGGACCCCTGAAGGTCAGAATCAGGAGGCATCTCTCAGATGTGTCTAATCATAATGCTGTTGCGGTTTCGGCAGTTTCAAAGCACTTTGCCACAGTTCACAAGGGGGATGTTAGTGGCTTTTACTTCATGGGAATAGAACAGGTGCACAGACCGATTCGGGGTGGAGATCACAGAAGGAAACCCTTGAACAGGGAGTCCTTCTGGATCTTCACCCTGGGCACTAGATATCCAGATGGAATGAATAGCCGACAAGATCTTATATTGCATTATTAAATTTGTTTATTCCAGATTTTAATTTCAGGGGTTGTAGTATATTGTATGAATCGTTTGTTGTGTATTGGTTGGGGTTTTCCCATTTAGAGATTTATTAAATATTTTTATATAAAATAAAAAAAATAAAAAAAATTTTGGATTTTTTTTTTTTTTTTTTTTCTTCCTTCATATTGATCTGATAAATAAAAATAGGATAAAGAAAGGAATGAGGAAAGGAAGAAGGGGTAGGAGGAGAGGAAAAGGGAAGAGAAAAGACTGCTCTTTGATACAGTTCAGATGATGTGATTTTTGTGTATCCAGTAGACATCATACTTATTTAATTTGGATAAAAAATCTCTCTCAGGAATTGTTCCTAATAATGATGGGATGATGTCTTGGTGGATACTGAATTTACCCATATATTTGATTGTTTTTTTTTTTGTTTTTTTTGGTACATATCCTTTTGTAGTATAATTTATGGTACATTATTTATGGGACATGAATATGTGATATGTACTTTAAAATATGTTGTTGCAATTATTGCTTTTCATATTCATCTTTTTTATTTCACATTAGGAGTTTTCATATCTCCTTTTAAAAGGAAAAAGGAAAAGGGAGAAAGAGGGGAAAGGAAAGAAAGAGAAAAAAAGATAAAGAATATTATATATTATGTATGTTATTTATGTTATGTTGTCTACACTGACTGTTTTTCCTTCCATTCTGTTTGGCTCTCCTACCATTACCATATCAGGAGCTCCTTTGGAGCAGTCCACACATCTGTTTCTGATTATTGGAGGTGGGAGAATCCAACATAAGGAAGTTGGTTGCATTTAATGTCAGAACATGATTAAGACCTGAGGCGTCGAAACGCGTTGTTCTGCAGTCATCCGACTGATATGCTGTACCTGCTGGAATTTTAATATGCATTGGCACAATAAAATGGATTTTTAATTTTCCATTCCTGGCGCTGGAACTTTCTTCCCTTTTTTTTACTAAATTTAAGAATGAGTTCCAAAATTTTTTTAGGTCAGTATTAATTTATGCGCAACCGAAGTTCTATGGAACCATTTATCCAATACCATCTTATCCAATACCTGGATAAGAATGAAGTGATTAAACAGAGTCAGCATGGGTTTGTAACTAATAAGTCATGTCAGACTAACTTAATTTCCTTCTATGACGGTATCACTGATTGGGTGGATCAAGGAAATGCTGTAGATATAGTATATCTTGACTTCAGCAAAGCATTTGACAAAGTCTCTCATACAATCCTTATTGAAAAAATGATTAAGTATGGAATGGACAAGGCAACTGTTAGGTGGATTCATAACTGGCTTAGTGATCGGACCCAAAGAGTGGTCGTAAATGGCTGCACATCCAGTTGGAAGAATGTCTCAAGTGGGGTACCACAGGGCTCTGTCCTGGGCCCTGTATTGTTCAACATCTTTATCAACGATTTAGATGAAGGAATTGAGGGTAAACTGATTAAATTTGCTGATGACACAAAGCTAGGAGGGATAGCTAATACTAGAGAAGAGAGAGAGAGGATTCAAAAAGATTTAAATAAACTGGAGAAGTGGGCAGCAACTAACAGAATGGTTTTTAACAGGGAGAAATGCAAAGTACTACATCTGGGCAATAAAAATGGAAAAAGCATATATAGAATGGGAGGAATAGGGCTAAGTGACAGCACATGTGAAAAAGACTTGGGTATACTAATAGATCACAGACTGAATATGAGTCAACAGTGTGATGCAGCAGCAAAAAAGGCAAATGCAATTCTAGGATGTATTAACAGAAGCATACAGTCTAGATCACGTGAAGTCATTATTTCCCTCTACTCCTCTTTGGTCAGACCTCATCTGGAATATTGTGTCCAGTTTTGGGCACCACATTTTAAAAAAGACATCAACAAACTGGAGCAAGTTCAGAAAAGAGCGACCAGAATGGTGACCGGTCTGCAAACCCTGTCTTATGAGGAAAGGTTGCAGGATTTGGGAATGTTTAGTTTGCAAAAGAGAAGACTGAGAGGAGACTTAATAGCTGTCTACAAATATCTAAAGGGCTGTCACATTGTAGAAGGATCAACTTTATTCTCATTTGCACAAGGAAAGACTAGAAGCAATGGGATGAAACTGAATGGGAGGAGACACAGATTAGATATTAGAAAAAACTTTTTGACAGTTAGAGTGATCAATGAGTGGAACAGGCTGCCACGAGAAGTGGTGAGTTCTCCTTCAATGGAAGTCTTCAAACAGAGGCTGGACAGACATCTGACTGGGATGATTTAGCGAATCCTGCTTTGAGCAGGGGGTTGGACCAGATGGCCCAGGAGGTCCCTTCCAACTCTACGATTCTATGATTCTATGATTTAAAAAAGATGAGGTTTTCAAGCTGAAACTGCTGAAGAAAGCAAGTTTTAAATCAAATCTGCTCTAAATTCTTTGTCTCCACATAACATTCAATCTAAGGTCATGAGGTTTATTTACATTTCAATTGTGCCAAATTTGAGAATGATGTTTGAATTGTTTTTTTGTCAGTAATATGCTACGTTCAGATGGAGTTTTATTGAGGCATTCAAAAAAGAATACTTTTTAAAGCAGAAACACCCTATCATTGGGAAGCTTTCAAAGGAGTTTTAGCTTTATAAAGTGGCTCCTAAAGCACTTTTTAAGAGTTCTTGAAATGATTTTGAAGAGTTTTCCCCTAATGCTTTTTTGCAGCCTTTGGATTTACAGTGTAAGGTACACCTGGGGTGGACCCGCTAGACCGTGGTAACGAACCTCCCGGGGGCGAGCTGACCAGGTGGACCACCCCCTATACAGGGAGCGTTTGGGGCAAGCCCGCGGGTAACTATTACCACGGCAGCTGGTACCCTGGGGAAGTATCGCCAGACAGACAGCTAGAACCGAGTTGGGGACACAGGACTGACGGTACCGGCTTGGAGCCACAGGACAGACGGGCACGGCTTGGAGACACGAGACAGGTGGGCGCGGCCTGGAGACACTGGACAGGTAGGCACGGCCTGGAGACACAGGGCAGATAGACACGGCTTGGCGACACAGGACAGGTGGGCACGGCTAGGAGACACAGGACCTAGGAGAGAGGATAATGGAAGAGGTGAACGAGAAACGGATGGACAGGACGCGGAAGCGTGCATAGAGAGCGGCCAGAATCACTAGGGAAGAGCAGTGATACTCAGGCACCGCCGGCAGGAAGAGGCGGCGAGATATAGGGGCTAGTAGGAGGGCTTCCGGGTCGTGACCTGTAGTGGAGGAGGAGCCGGCGTGCGTCCTCAGGAGGAGGAGGAGAAGGAGCGTGCGTGCCCAGGCACAGTGTGTGCGCGTGCCCGCCGAGCAGGAGGGGCGGGGGCGTGCACCCGACGCGGTCCGGAAGACCGGACGGTGGCGGCCGCCGGACGGAGGAGAGGAGCCGGGAGAGACCATGGAGAAGCCCGCGGCAGCCGGCGTCGAGGCGAGGAGGACACCGGCGAGCGGGTAAGCTGCAGCCGGGAGGAGGCAAAGAGAGGTGTGCGCGGCAGCCGCCGTGTGACAGTACCCCCTCCTTACGCGCCTCCCTCCGCAGTCCGGAAAAAAATTTAGCTTAGATTCAAGGAGCCTGGATGTTCTCTTGGGTTTCCCAGGACCTCTCCTCGGGACCAAAGCCCTTCCAATCAACCAAAAAAAAGGTTCTCCCCTTTTGCTTCCTCATGGCCAAAATATCTTTAACCTCAAATACATCGTCTGCGGAGACAGGCGGAGGCGAGTGAGGGGCCTTAGAAAGGAAACGATTGAAGATGACTGGTTTTAGCAACGACACATGAAAGGCATTAGGGATACGGAGAGAGGCGGGAAGCCGTAGTTTGTAGGAGACATCATTAATACGGGACAAGACCTCAAAAGGTCCAATATAGCGGGGACCCAGTTTATGGGAAGGGATCTTGAGGCGAATAAACTTGGAGGCCAGCCAAACTTTATCACCAGGGTGATATGGCGGGGCATCCAGGCGTCTTTTGTCGGCGTGTCTCTTAACTCTGTTACGTACCAACTCGAGAGCGGCCTTGGTCTCCTGCCAGATCCTGGAGAATTCCCCGGTCAGAAGGTCAGCCGCCGGTACACCTGAGGCAGGGGGAACCGGAAGAGGTACACCAGGATGTTGCCCGTAGACGACAAAGAAAGGGGACTTGCCCGAAGACTCACTGACGTGGTTATTATAGGCGAACTCAGCCCACGGGAGAAGTTCAGCCCAGTCGTTCTGGTGGACATTGGAAAAATGCCGGAGGTAGTTCACCAAGCACTGATTTGTCCGTTCAGCCTGACCGTTGGACTGGGGGTGGTAAGATGAGGAGAAGTCGAGAGTGATATCCATCGATCTGCATAGGGCTCTCCAGAAGCGAGAGGTGAATTGGACTCCTCTGTCAGAAACAATATGTTGGGGCAGTCCATGAAGACGGAAGATGTGCTGAACGAAAATCTTCGCCAAGGCTGGGGCCGATGGCAAGCCGGAAAGAGGGACGAAGTGTGCCATCTTAGAAAACCTATCAACCACCACTAGGACGACAGTACAGTTGGCAGAGTGGGGCAGGTCCGTAATAAAGTCCATGGCAATGTGTTGCCAAGGGAACGAGGGTACTGGAAGCGGGTGTAGAAGACCAGAAGGCAGCTGCCTAGGCACCTTGATCTTGGCACAGGAGAGACAGGAGGCGACGAAATCCCGGACATCCTGGGGAAGAGTCAGCCACCAGTAGTAGCGGGACACCAGGAGAAGTGTCTTCTTAAGCCCGAGATGGCCAGCCAGCTTGGAAGCATGTCCCCAGTGGAGGATTCGTCCTCGGTCCTTCTCCGGCACAAAAGTCTTGCCCGGTGGAGGTGAGAAAAGAGAAAGTGGTGCCACCGTAATGAGCCGGGATGGATCCAAGATATGCGTGGGTTCCTCTTCAACATCTGGGGGAAGGAAGGACCTGGACAAGGCGTCAGCTTTGAGGTTCTTGTTACCTGGGCGAAAATGCAGATCAAAATCGAATCGAGTGAAGAACAGAGACCACCTGGCCTGGCGTGGGTTGAGTCTCCGTGCAGACCGAAGATACGCTAGATTCTTATGGTCTGTGAAGATTGTGAAGGGATGTGCGGCGCCCTCCAATAAGTATCTCCACTCCTCTAGAGCTAACTTGATGGCAAGCAGTTCTCGGTCTCCAATGGAATAATTCCGCTCTGGGGTGGAGAAGGACTTGGAAAAGAAGCCGCACGTAACGAGCCTACCGGAGGAAGACTTTTGAGACAAAACTGCTCCAGCTCCAGTTGCTGATGCATCCACTTCGAGGACGAACGGTTTGTTGACCTCAGGACGATGGAGTACGGGGGCCGTGGCAAATGCTCGTTTCAGAGATAGGAAGGCCTCCTCTGCTTCAGGGGTCCAGACGTGCGGGTTGGCTCCTTTACGGATCAAAGACGAGATAGAGCCAGCCAATGAGGAAAAATGAGGGATGAACTGCCGATAATAATTTGCGAAGCCGAGAAATCGCTGAACGGCTTTCACCCCTTGGGGACGTGGCCAGTTGAGCACGGCAGACACCTTCTCCGGATCCATACGCAGGCCGAAGTCGGAGATGATATAGCCCAGAAATGGAAGGGAGGACTGTTCAAAGGCGCACTTCTCCAATTTGGCGTACAGGCGATTCTCCATCAATTGGAACAGTACTCTGCGGACATCTCTTCTGTGGGTGGACAGATCGGGAGAGAAGACCAGGATATCGTCAAGGTATACAACCACACTGGAGTACAGAAGGTCTCGGAAAATGTCGTTCACAAATTCTTGAAAGACTGCGGGGCCTTGCACAACCCGAAGGGCATGACGAGGTACTCGTAGTGTCCATCCCTGGTGTTGAAGGCGGTCTTCCATTCATCTCCGGAGCGAATACGGACGAGATTATAGGCTCCACGGAGATCCAATTTAGAAAAGATTCGCGCCCCTCGTAGCCGGTCGAACAGCTCGGGGATGAGAGGTAGAGGATATCTGTTCTTGATGGTAATCTGGTTAAGACCTCGATAGTCAATACAGGGGCGGAGAGACCCGTCCTTCTTCTTGACGAAAAAGAAGCCAGCCCCAGCGGGAGAAGATGACTTTCGGATGAAGCCTCTGGCCAAATTCTCCTGTACATATTCAGTCATGGCCTGGGACTGGAGTGGACTCAACGGATAGATTCGCCCCCGGGGCGGAGACGAGCCGGGAACAAGCTCGATGGGGCAATCATATTGCCGGTGCGGTGGAAGAGCCTCTGCCTCTTTTTTATCAAAGACATCCGCAAAAGCCCAATAGGCCGAGGGCAAATCCGCAGGGCCCGAGACAGGAGACGAGCATTTGAGGGGTTGTACTGGACGAAGACATCTGGTCTGGCAGGAGCAGCCCCAGCAAAAAACGTCTCCGGTCCGCCAATCCAGGACAGGTTCATGCATCCTCAACCACGGAAGACCCAGGAGCAAGGTGTGGGATAGAGACGGCAGCACGAAGAAGGCTATTCTCTCACGGTGCAGGACCCCGATCTGTAATTCCAGCTCTTCAGTGACCAGAGTAACGGTCTCGCGCAAGGGAATGCCGTCGACTGAAGCTAACTGCCGGGGAACCTCCAAGGACCTAACAGGTATCCCCAATCTCTTCACCGCCTCGAGTTGGATAAAATTTCCAGCAGCCCCTGAGTCAATATAGGCTAACTCCGAGAAACGTTTGGAACCCTGGATAAACAAAACAGGAAGGGTCAAGGGTAGAGAGGTGTCAAAGGCACCTAGGGAGGCCTCTCTTACCTGTCCTAGGCGGAGGAGTTTCCCGGCCTCACAGGGCAGGAACGCAGAAGGTGGGAGGCACTGCCACAATAGAGGCAAAGACCATGAGTGAGTCTCTCCTGGCGGCGTAGCTCCACGGGCCTGAGTCGGTCAACCTGCATAGGTTCAGGAGCTGACGCCGAGGTGGAAGGCCGAGAGCGGGGAGGACTGCGTGTCGGAGGAGAAAACCGAGTGGGCCTTCTCTCCCTGGCGACCTCGCGGGAACGCTCCCGGAAACGCAGGTCAATTCGCGTTGCCAGCGAGATGAGATCCTCCAAAGACGTAGGTGTATCCCTGCCTGCCAATTCGTCTTTGATTCGGGGCGACAAGAAACGCCAAAAAGCCCCTACTAGAGCCTCATTGTTCCATCCTAGTTCAGAGGACAACGTACGGAACTGGATGGCGTACTGTCCCACAGAGAGAGCACACTGGCGAAGGCAAAATAAGGACTTGGTGGCGGAGACCAGACGGCCGGGCTCATCAAAGACCTTACGAAATGTCTCCAAGAAGGTCGCGAGCTGGGGGATTCACCCAAGCCAAGGCCTCACCCTCTAAGTGGGATATCATAAAGGCCACCTTGGCCCGGTCGGAAGGATACTGCAGGGATGCCAGCTCGAAGTGCAACTGGCACTGGTTAATGAACCCCCGACAGAGTTTGGGATCTCCACTATAGCGTGGGGGTTTGGCCAAGCGGGGAGAGGACTGAGAAGCAGCCGCAGGCGCAGGGACAGCGGCCGCCGTCTGTAGAGCTAGTAGGCGGTTATCTACAGAGGCTATGTAGTTCAAAATATGGGCCTGGGTGTCGCGCTGCTGAGACAGCTCCTGCTGTAAGCCGGAGATTTGGGAGGCAATCCCCGGATCGGAGGTTTGCAGAGACGAAAGTCGGGACTCCATTGACTTGAGGAACGACATGATCCTCGCCTGATTCTCACGAAGGAACAAAAGTTCCTTTTGGGTCGGGGTCGGGGCACCAGCGGAATCCATGGCCTGAGTATTCTGTAAGGTACACCTGGGGTGGACCCGCTAGACCGTGGTAACGAACCTCCCGGGGGCGAGCTGACCAGGTGGACCACCCCCTATACAGGGAGCGTTTGGGGCAAGCCCGCGGGTAACTATTACCACGGCAGCTGGTACCCTGGGGAAGTATCGCCAGACAGACAGCTAGAACCGAGTTGGGGACACAGGACTGACGGTACCGGCTTGGAGCCACAGGACAGACGGGCACGGCTTGGAGACATGAGACAGGTGGGCGCGGCCTGGAGACACTGGACAGGTAGGCACGGCCTGGAGACACAGGGCAGATAGACACGGCTTGGAGACACAGGACAGGTGGGCACGGCTAGGAGACACAGGACCTAGGAGAGAGGATAATGGAAGAGGTGAACGAGAAACGGATGGACAGGACGCGGAAACGTGCAAAGAGAGCGGCCAGAATCACTATGGAAGAGCAGTGATACTCAGGCACCGCCGGCAGGAAGAGGCGGCCAGATATAGGGGCTAGTAGGAGGGCTTCCGGGTCGTGACCTGTAGTGGAGGAGGAGGCGGCGCGCGTCCTCAGGAGGAGGAGGAGAAGGAGCGCGCGTGCCCAGGCACAGTGTGTGCGCGCGCCCGCCAAGCGGTCCGGAAGACAGGACGGAGGCGGCCGCCGGACGGAGGAGAGGAGCCGGGAGAGACCGCGGAGAAGCCCGCGGCAGCCGGCGCCGAGGCGAGGAGGACACCGGCGAGAGGGTAAGCTGCGGCCGGGAGGAGGCAAAGAGAGGTGTGCGCGGCAGCCGCCGCGTGACATACAGTGTCCACTTTAGACCAGATTCCATCAAGACCTGCTTCAAAGATGCAATATCCCCTTTTATTTTCACCTGGCATTTTTCAAAACCTGAAGTGGAATAAATCACTCAAAATAGCTATGACTGTGTGTTCACACTGTTATTTTTTTTCCTTTATTTTCAGAGCAGAAATGGTACAAGACAATGTGCACTCAGAGGTTTTTAGCTGAATTTTATCATGGCATTCAAAAACAATGAAACCACTTAAGAAAACATCACTTTATTGGGAACTTGTTTGACTTTTTTTGGAGTTTTTTGCCATCGATTTTGCGTAAAAAAGCTAACGATTTCTTTATTTTTCAATGGAGTGAATAAAGTGACCAGAAAATGACAGTAAAAAAGACTTTAAAGAAACAATGGGAAAAGCGTGAAAAAAAGCCATCTGAAATATTTTAGAGGACACAAACAGAAAGATGACACAAAAGACGATTCAGGGGAGGAAAGGCCTAAATTTCCTGTAAAGTCTTCTGCTTGAAAAACTCAAGTTCTCCTGAGTTTAAAAGCCGTCATGTGCACCTTCTATTTCCTGTCCCAAAAACTCATAAAAAAAACTGAGTGTGTGTGCAGCCCAACCCTCCAATCAAAACTTGTGTTTTTTGAACTTCCAGTGGTGTTTGGAAAAGTTTGGCTCCAAAGGTTATAAATAAAACCTCATTGTGAATCATTAGGTATTTTGCAGATGGAAATTTATTAGGCATTCAAAAACAATGAATTTTTCTAACAGTAAAACACTTAAGAAAACATCACTTTATTGGGAACTTGTTTGACTTTTTTGGAGTGTTTTGCCATCGATTTTGCGTAAAAAAGCTAACGATTTCTTCATTTTTCAATGGAGTGAATAAAGTGACCAGAAAATGACAGTAAAAAAGACTTTAAAGAAGCAATGGGAAAACCCTGAAAAAAAGCCATCTGAAATATTTTACAGGACACAAACAGAAAGATGACACAAAAGACGATTCAGGGGAAGAAAAGTCCTAAATTTCCAGTAAAGTCTTCTGCTTGAAAAACTCAAGTTCTCCTGAGTTTAAAAGCCATCATGTGCACATTCTATTTCCTGTCCCAAAAACTCATAAAAAAAACTGAGTGTGTGCGCAGCCCAACTTGAAGTATTAATTTATGCGCAACTGAAGTTTTATGGAACCATTTAAAAAAGATGTTTTCAAGCTGAAACAAACAAGTTTTATATCAAATCTGCTCTAAATTCTTTGACACTGACCCAAACAGGTAGGCATTTTTCATAGGAGAGTATCAAAGAAATTGTCAGGCTTCAGTGAGAGTCAAACTCACGACCCCTGTGCTCTAACCTCTGAGCTATGAAGCCACTACAAGTTGTTGATTTCTCAAGCAACATAGGGATCAGTCTGTAAAGCATAAGAAAATTTGCAATCCACACCAGCAATGATTGTAAGGTAAAGCATGGTAAAAATGTAAAGAGAAGCATGATGATTTATTTATATTTTCAATTGTACCAAATTTAAGAATGAGTTCCGAAATTTTTTTAGGTCAGTATTAATTTATGCGCAACCGAAGTTCTATGGAACCATTTAAAAAAGATGAGGTTTTCAAGCTGAAACTGCTGAAGAAAGCAAGTTTTAAATCAAATCTGCTCTAAATTCTTTGTCTCCACATAACATTCAATCTAAGGTCATGAGGTTTATTTACATTTCAATTGTGCCAAATTTGAGAATGATGTCTGAATTGTTTTTATGTCAGTAACATGCTACGTTCAGATGGAGTTTTATTGAGGCATTCAAAAAAGAATACTTTTTAAAGCAGAAACACCCTATCATTGGGAAGCTTTCAAAGGAGTTTTAGCTTTATAAAGTGGCTCCTAAAGCACTTTTTAAGAGTTCTTGAAATGATTTTGAAGAGTTTTCCCCTAATGCTTTTTTGCAGCCTTTGGATTTACAGTGTCCACTTTAGACCAGATTCCATCAAGACCTGCTTCAAAGATGCAATATCACCTTTTATTTTCACCTGGCATTTTTCAAAACCTGAAGTGGAATAAATCACTCAAAATAGCTATGACTGTGTGTTCACACTGTTATTTTTTTTCCTTTATTTTCAGAGCAGAAATGGTACAAGACAATGTGCACTCAGAGGTTTTTAGCTGAATTTTATCATGGCATTCAAAAACAATGAAACCACTTAAGAAAACATCACTTTATTGGGAACTTGTTTGACTTTTTTTGGAGTTTTTTGCCATCGATTTTGCGTAAAAAAGCTAACGATTTCTTTATTTTTCAATGGAGTGAATAAAGTGACCAGAAAATGACAGTAAAAAAGACTTTAAAGAAACAATGGGAAAAGCGTGAAAAAAAGCCATCTGAAATATTTTAGAGGACACAAACAGAAAGATGACACACAAGACGATTCAGGGGAAGAAAAGTCCTAAATTTCCTGTAAAGTCTTCTGTTTGAAAAACTCAAGTTCTCCTGAGTTTAAAAGCCGTCATGTGCACCTTCTTTTTCCTGTCCCAAAAACTCATAAAAAAGACTGAGTGTGTGTGCAGCCCAACCCTCCAATCAAAACTTGTGTTTTTTGAACTTCCAGTGGTGTTTGGAAAAGTTTGGCTCCAAAGGTTATAAATAAAACCTCATTGTGAATCATTAGGTATTTTGCAGATGGAAATTTATTAGGCATTCAAAAACAATGAATTTTTCTAACAGTAAAACACTTAAGAAAACATCACTTTATTGGGAACTTGTTTGACTTTTTTGGAGTGTTTTGCCATCGATTTTGCGTAAAAAAGCTAACGATTTGTTCATTTTTCAATGGAGTGAATAAAGTGACCAGAAAATGACAGTAATAAAGACTTTAAAGAAGCAATGGGAAAACCCTGAAAAAAAAGCCATCTGAAATATTTTACAGGACACAAACAGAAAGATGACACAAAAGACGATTCAGGGGAAGAAAAGTCCTAAATTTCCTGTAAAGTATTCTGCTTGAAAAACTAATCAAGTTCTTCTGAGTTTTATAGTCATCATGTGCACATACCATTTCCTGTCCCAAAAACTCATCAAAAACTGAGTGTGTGCGCAGCCCAACCCTCCAATCAAAACGTGTGCATTTTGAACTTCTAGTGGTGTTTGGAAAAGTTTTGCTCCAAAAGGTCCAGAAAAAAAACCTCAGTGTGAATCTTTAGCTTTTTTGCAGATGGAAATTTACTAAGGCATTCAAAAACAATGTAATTTTCTAACAGAAAATCACTTAAGATAGCATCACTTTATTGGGTACCTTTTTGAAGAGATTTTATGTTCATGATGTGTTTCCTGCAGCTGTTTTGCAGAGTTAGCAATGAGATTGTCTTTCTTAAAGCCTTTCTTGCAGACTTTTGATTTGATGGTGTCTAGTCTGGCGTAGTTTTCATCAGGATCCACTTCACAGAAGCAACAAGTATTTTTTTCTTTGCTACCAGGTGTTTTTGAAAACCTGAAATGGATGAAAACTCTCAAAAAATGTAGTAATAATGTGTGAACATTTTTTCTCAGTATTTGAAATTTTCAACTTTGCAGTTATCTTGATGGATGAGCTCAAGAACTGAACTATTCTGTTTCAAAACATCACAAAGGCTCCAGTGAGAATTGAACTCACAATACCAGTGCTCTAACCACTGAGCTATGAAGCCAACATGACTTTGCCATATCTTTGGATGCCTATTTCGAATCATCCAATAGCCACGCAGCTGCATTACCAACACATGACCTTAAATTTCTATTTTGAAAGCACACTATTAACATAATATCCCATCACCAACAAACCAACTGCTCCTGCAACATAAAATCATGAATTGCAAACATTCTGAATATTCTGATCTATAACTGACTACGTGTTTGTAGGCAATCTGATGTGCAGAAAAATAAAATTGGATGGATAGGCAAAGAAGAGAATTCTACTGCTTGCTTAACTGAATTACAAAGCCACACATCATGAATTGATGAAGAAGGGTCATTCGACTCCTTAAGCTCTGCTAGAAGGAGCTTAAGAAAGGATTTGGACAAACATGTTATACCCAAATATTATCAACATCTTACCAAGAACTTTTGAAAAGGTAGTCTTTACTTCACCTAAAGTCAATATTCAACCCCACCAACTTGATAACACTGACCCAAACAGGTAGGCATTTTTCATAGGAGAGTATCAAAGAAATTGTCAGGCTTCAGTGAGAGTCACTGGTTTACGAGACCAGTCTCTAACCTTTGAGCTATGAAGCCACTACAAGTTGAGGATTTCTCAAGCAACATAGGGATCAGTCTGTAAAGCATAAGAAAATTTGAAATCCACACCAGCAATGATTGTAAGGTAAAGCATGGTAAAAATGTAAAGAGAAGCATGATGATTTATTTATATTTTCAATTGTACCAAATTTAAGAATGAGTTCCGAAATGTTTTTTGGGTCAGTATTAATTTATGCGCAACTGAAGTTCTATGGAACCATTTAAAAAAGATGAGGTTTTCAAGCTGAAACTGCTGAAGAAAGCAAGTTTTAAATCAAATCTGCTCTAAATTCTTTGCCTACACATAACATTCAATCTAAGGTCATGAGGTTTATTTACATTTCAATTGTGCCAAATTTGAGAATGATGTCTGAATTGTTTTTATGTCAGTAATATGCTACGTTCAGATGGAGTTTTATTGAGGCATTCAAAAAAGAATACTTTTTAAAGCAGAAACACCCTATCATTGGGAAGCTTTCAAAGGAGTTTTAGCTTTATAAAGTGGCTCCTAAAGCACTTTTTAAGAGTTCTTGTAATGATTTTGAAGAGTTTTCCCCTAATGCTTTTTTGCAGCCTTTGGATTTACAGTGTCCACTTTAGACCAGATTCCATCAAGACCTGCTTCAAAGATGCAATATCACCTTTTATTTTCACCTGGCATTTTTCAAAACCTGAAGTGGAATAAATCACTCAAAATAGCTATGACTGTGTGTTCACACTGTTATTTTTTTTCCTTTATTTTCATAGCAGAAATGCTACAAGACAATGTGCACTCAGAGGTTTTTAGCTGAATTTTATCATGGCATTCAAAAACAATGAAACCACTTAAGAAAACATCACTTTATTGGGAACTTGTTTGACTTTTTTGGAGTTTTTTGCCATCGATTTTGCGTAAAAAAGCTAACGATTTCTTTATTTTTCAATGGAGTGAATAAAGTGACCAGAAAATGACAGTAAAAAAGACTTTAAAGAAACAATGGGAAAAGCGTGAAAAAAAGCCATCTGAAATATTTTAGAGGACACAAACAGAAAGATGACACAAAAGATGATTCAGGGGAAGAAAAGTCCTAAATTTCCTGTAAAGTCTTCTGCTTGAAAAACTCAAGTTCTCCTGAGTTTAAAAGCCGTCATGTGCACCTTCTATTTCCTGTCCCAAAAACTCATAAAAAAAACTGAGTGTGTGTGCAGCCCAACCCTCCATTCAAAACTTGTGTTTTTTGAACTTCCAGTGGTGTTTGGAAAAGTTTGGCTCCAAAGGTTATAAATAAAACCTCATTGTGAATCATTAGGTATTTTGCAGATGGAAATTTATTAGGCATTCAAAAACAATGAATTTTTCTAACAGTAAAACACTTAAGAAAACATCACTTTATTGGGAACTTGTTTGACTTTTTTGGAGTGTTTTGCCATCGATTTTGCGTAAAAAAGCTAACGATTTCTTCATTTTTCAATGGAGTGAATAAAGTGACCAGAAAATGACAGTAATAAAGACTTTAAAGAAGCAATGGGAAAACCCTGAAAAAAAAGCCATCTGAAATATTTTACAGGACACAAACAGAAAGATGACACAAAAGATGATTCAGGGGAAAAAAAGTCCTAAATTTCCTGTAAAGTATTCTGCTTGAAAAACTAATCAAGTTCTTCTGAGTTTTATAGTCATCATGTGCACATACCATTTCCTGTCCCAAAAACTCATCAAAAAATTGAGTGTGTGCGCAGCCCAACCCTCCAATCAAAACGTGTGCATTTTGAACTTCTAGTGGTGTTTGGAAAAGTTTTGCTCCAAAAGGTCCAGAAAAAAACCCTCAGTGTGAATCTTTAGCTTTTTTGCAGATGGAAGTTTACTAAGGCATTCAAAAACAATTGTAATTTTCTAACAGGAAATCACTTAAGATAGCATCACTTTATTGGGTACCTTTTTGAAGAGATTTTATGTTCATGATGTGTTTCCTGCAGCTGTTTTGCAGAGTTAGCTGTTTTGTTAGAGTTAGTTTCTTAAAGCCTTTCTTGCAGACTTTTGATTTGATGGTGTCTAGTCTGGCGTAGTTTTCATCAGGATCCACTTCACAGAAGCAACAAGTATTTTTTTCTTTGCCACCAGGTGTTTTTGAAAACCTGAAATGGATGAAAACTCTCAAAAATGTAGTAATTATGTGTGAACATTTTTTCTCAGTATTTGAAATTTTCAACTTTGCAGTTATCTTGATGGATGAGCTCAAGAACTGAACTATTCTGTTTCAAAACATCACAAAGGCTCCAGTGAGAATTGAACTCACGACCCCTGGTTTACAAGACCAGTGCTCTAACCACTGAGCTATGAAGCCAACATGACTTTGCCATATCTTTGGATGCCTATTTCGAATCATCCAATAGCCACTCAGCTGCATTACCAACACATGACCTTAAATTTCTATTTTGAAAACACACTATTAACATAATATCCCATCACCAACAAACCAACTGCTCCTGCAACATAAAATCATGAATTGCAAACATTCTGAATATTCTGATCTATAACTAACTACGTGTTTGTAGGCAATCTGATGTGCAGAAAAATAAAATTGGATGGATAGGCAAAGAACAGAATTCTACTGCTTGCTTAACTAAATTACAAAGCCACACATCATGAATTGATGAAGAAGGGTCATTCGATTCCTAAAGCTCTGCTAGAAGGAGCTTAAGAAAGGATTTGGACAAACATGTTATACCCAAATATTATCAACATCTTACCAAGAACTTTTGAAAAGGTAGTCTTTACTTCACCTAAAGTCAATATTCAACCCCACCAACTTGATAACACTGACCCAAACAGGTAGGCATTTTTCATAGGAGAGTATCAAAGAAATTGTCAGGCTTCAGTGAGAGTCCCTGGTTTACAAGACCAGTGCGTTCACCACTAAGCTATGACGCCAACATGACTTGGCCCAATCTTTGGATCTCTATTTCAAACCATCCAATAGCCACTCAGCTGCATTACCAACACATGATCTTAAATTTCTATTTTGAAAACACACTATTAACATAATATCCCATCACCAACAAACCAAATGCTCCTGCAACACAAAAGCATGAATTGCAAACATTCTGAATCTTCTGATCTATAACTGACTACGTGTTTGTAGGCAATCTGATGTGCAGAAAAATAAAATTGGATGGCTAGGCAAAGAACAGAATTCTACTGCTTACTTTACTAAAATATATTACAAAGCCACACATCATGAATTGATGAAGAAGGGTCATTAGACTCCTAAAGCTCTGCTAGAAGGAGCTTAAGAAAGGATTTGGACAAACCTGTTATACCCAAATGTCATATATTATCAACATCTTACCAAGAACTTTGGAAAAGGTAGTCTTTACTTCACCTAAAGTCAATATTCAACCCCACCAACTTGATAACACTGGCCAAACAGGCAGGCATTTTTCATAGGAGAGTATCAAAGAAATTGTCAGGCTTCAGTGAGAGTCAAACTCACTTTTACGAGACCAGTGCTCTAACCTCTGAACTATGAAGCCACAAGTTGATGATTTCTCAAGCAACATAGGGATCAGTCTGAAACGCATAAGAAAATTTGCAATCCACACCAGCAATGATTGTAAGGTAAAGCATGCTAAAAATGTAAAGAGAAGCATGATGATTTATTTATATTTTCAATTGTACCAAATTTAAGAATGAGTTCCGAAATTTTTTTAGGTCAGTATTAATTTATGCGCAACTGAAGTTCTATGGAACCATTTAAAAAAGATGAGGTTTTCAAGCTGAAACTGCTGAAGAAAGCAAGTTTTAAATCAAATCTGCTCTAAATTCTTTGTCTCCACATAACATTCAATCTAAGGTCATGAGGTTTATTTACATTTCAATTGTGCCAAATTTGAGAATGATGTCTGAATTGTTTTTATGTCAGTAATATGCTACGTTCAGATGGAGTTTTATTGAGGCATTCAAAAAAGAATACTTTTTAAAGCAGAAACACCCTATCATTGGGAAGCTTTCAAATGAGTTTTAGCTTTCTAAAGTGGCTCCTAAAGCACTTTTTAAGAGTTCTTGAAATGATTTTGAAGAGTTTTCCCCTAATGCTTTTTTGCAGCCTTTGGATTTACAGTGTCCACTTTAGACCAGTTTCCATCAAGACCTGCTTCAAAGATGCAATATCACCTTTTATTTTCACCTGGCATTTTTCAAAACCTGAAGTGGAATAAATCACTCAAAATAGCTATGACTGTGTGTTCACACTGTTATTTTTTTTCCTTTATTTTCATAGCAGAAATGCTACAAGACAATGTGCACTCAGAGGTTTTTAGCTGAATTTTATCATGGCATTCAAAAACAATGAAACCACTTAAGAAAACATCACTTTATTGGGAACTTGTTTGACTTTTTTGGAGTTTTTTGCCATCGATTTTGCGTAAAAAAGCTAACGATTTCTTTATTTTTCAATGGAGTGAATAAAGTGACCAGAAAATGACAGTAAAAAAGACTTTAAAGAAACAATGGGAAAAGCGTGAAAAAAAGCCATCTGAAATATTTTAGAGGACACAAACAGAAAGATGACACAAAAGATGATTCAGGGGAAGAAAAGTCCTAAATTTCCTGTAAAGTCTTCTGCTTGAAAAACTCAAGTTCTCCTGAGTTTAAAAGCCGTCATGTGCACCTTCTATTTCCTGTCCCAAAAACTCATAAAAAAAACTGAGTGTGTGTGCAGCCCAACCCTCCATTCAAAACTTGTGTTTTTTGAACTTCCAGTGGTGTTTGGAAAAGTTTGGCTCCAAAGGTTATAAATAAAACCTCATTGTGAATCATTAGGTATTTTGCAGATGGAAATTTATTAGGCATTCAAAAACAATGAATTTTTCTAACAGTAAAACACTTAAGAAAACATCACTTTATTGGGAACTTGTTTGACTTTTTTGGAGTGTTTTGCCATCGATTTTGCGTAAAAAAGCTAACGATTTCTTCATTTTTCAATGGAGTGAATAAAGTGACCAGAAAATGACAGTAATAAAGACTTTAAAGAAGCAATGGGAAAACCCTGAAAAAAAAGCCATCTGAAATATTTTACAGGACACAAACAGAAAGATGACACAAAAGATGATTCAGGGGAAAAAAAGTCCTAAATTTCCTGTAAAGTATTCTGCTTGAAAAACTAATCAAGTTCTTCTGAGTTTTATAGTCATCATGTGCACATACCATTTCCTGTCCCAAAAACTCATCAAAAAATTGAGTGTGTGCGCAGCCCAACCCTCCAATCAAAACGTGTGCATTTTGAACTTCTAGTGGTGTTTGGAAAAGTTTTGCTCCAAAAGGTCCAGAAAAAAACCCTCAGTGTGAATCTTTAGCTTTTTTGCAGATGGAAGTTTACTAAGGCATTCAAAAACAATTGTAATTTTCTAACAGGAAATCACTTAAGATAGCATCACTTTATTGGGTACCTTTTTGAAGAGATTTTATGTTCATGATGTGTTTCCTGCAGCTGTTTTGCAGAGTTAGCTGTTTTGTTAGAGTTAGTTTCTTAAAGCCTTTCTTGCAGACTTTTGATTTGATGGTGTCTAGTCTGGCGTAGTTTTCATCAGGATCCACTTCACAGAAGCAACAAGTATTTTTTTCTTTGCCACCAGGTGTTTTTGAAAACCTGAAATGGATGAAAACTCTCAAAAATGTAGTAATTATGTGTGAACATTTTTTCTCAGTATTTGAAATTTTCAACTTTGCAGTTATCTTGATGGATGAGCTCAAGAACTGAACTATTCTGTTTCAAAACATCACAAAGGCTCCAGTGAGAATTGAACTCACGACCCCTGGTTTACAAGACCAGTGCTCTAACCACTGAGCTATGAAGCCAACATGACTTTGCCATATCTTTGGATGCCTATTTCGAATCATCCAATAGCCACTCAGCTGCATTACCAACACATGACCTTAAATTTCTATTTTGAAAACACACTATTAACATAATATCCCATCACCAACAAACCAACTGCTCCTGCAACATAAAATCATGAATTGCAAACATTCTGAATATTCTGATCTATAACTAACTACGTGTTTGTAGGCAATCTGATGTGCAGAAAAATAAAATTGGATGGATAGGCAAAGAACAGAATTCTACTGCTTGCTTAACTAAATTACAAAGCCACACATCATGAATTGATGAAGAAGGGTCATTCGATTCCTAAAGCTCTGCTAGAAGGAGCTTAAGAAAGGATTTGGACAAACATGTTATACCCAAATATTATCAACATCTTACCAAGAACTTTTGAAAAGGTAGTCTTTACTTCACCTAAAGTCAATATTCAACCCCACCAACTTGATAACACTGACCCAAACAGGTAGGCATTTTTCATAGGAGAGTATCAAAGAAATTGTCAGGCTTCAGTGAGAGTCCCTGGTTTACAAGACCAGTGCGTTCACCACTAAGCTATGACGCCAACATGACTTGGCCCAATCTTTGGATCTCTATTTCAAACCATCCAATAGCCACTCAGCTGCATTACCAACACATGATCTTAAATTTCTATTTTGAAAACACACTATTAACATAATATCCCATCACCAACAAACCAAATGCTCCTGCAACACAAAAGCATGAATTGCAAACATTCTGAATCTTCTGATCTATAACTGACTACGTGTTTGTAGGCAATCTGATGTGCAGAAAAATAAAATTGGATGGCTAGGCAAAGAACAGAATTCTACTGCTTACTTTACTAAAATATATTACAAAGCCACACATCATGAATTGATGAAGAAGGGTCATTAGACTCCTAAAGCTCTGCTAGAAGGAGCTTAAGAAAGGATTTGGACAAACCTGTTATACCCAAATGTCATATATTATCAACATCTTACCAAGAACTTTGGAAAAGGTAGTCTTTACTTCACCTAAAGTCAATATTCAACCCCACCAACTTGATAACACTGGCCAAACAGGCAGGCATTTTTCATAGGAGAGTATCAAAGAAATTGTCAGGCTTCAGTGAGAGTCAAACTCACTTTTACGAGACCAGTGCTCTAACCTCTGAACTATGAAGCCACAAGTTGATGATTTCTCAAGCAACATAGGGATCAGTCTGAAACGCATAAGAAAATTTGCAATCCACACCAGCAATGATTGTAAGGTAAAGCATGCTAAAAATGTAAAGAGAAGCATGATGATTTATTTATATTTTCAATTGTACCAAATTTAAGAATGAGTTCCGAAATTTTTTTAGGTCAGTATTAATTTATGCGCAACTGAAGTTCTATGGAACCATTTAAAAAAGATGAGGTTTTCAAGCTGAAACTGCTGAAGAAAGCAAGTTTTAAATCAAATCTGCTCTAAATTCTTTGTCTCCACATAACATTCAATCTAAGGTCATGAGGTTTATTTACATTTCAATTGTGCCAAATTTGAGAATGATGTCTGAATTGTTTTTATGTCAGTAATATGCTACGTTCAGATGGAGTTTTATTGAGGCATTCAAAAAAGAATACTTTTTAAAGCAGAAACACCCTATCATTGGGAAGCTTTCAAATGAGTTTTAGCTTTCTAAAGTGGCTCCTAAAGCACTTTTTAAGAGTTCTTGAAATGATTTTGAAGAGTTTTCCCCTAATGCTTTTTTGCAGCCTTTGGATTTACAGTGTCCACTTTAGACCAGTTTCCATCAAGACCTGCTTCAAAGATGCAATATCCCCTTTTATTTTCACCTGGCATTTTTGAAAACCTGAAGTGGAATAAATCACTCAAAATAGCTATGACTGTGTGTTCACGCTGTTATTTTTTTTCCTTTATTTTCAGAGCAGAAATGGTACAAGACAATGTGCACTCAGAGGTTTTTAGCTGAATTTTATCATGGCATTCAAAAACAATGAAACCACTTAAGAAAACATCACTTTATTGGGAACTGGTTTGACTTTTTTTGGAGTTTTTTGCCATCGATTTTGCGTAAAAAAGCTAACGATTTGTTTATTTTTCAATGGAGTGAATAAAGTGACCAGAAAATGACAGTAAAAAAGACTTTAAAGAAACAATGGGAAAAGCGTGAAAAAAAGCCATCTGAAATATTTTAGAGGACACAAACAGAAAGATGACACAAAAGACGATTCAGGGGAAGAAAAGTCCTAAATTTCCTGTAAAGTCTTCTGCTTGAAAAACTCAAGTTCTCCTGAGTTTAAAAGCCGTCATGTGCACCTTCTATTTCCTGTCCCAAAAACTCATAAAAAAAACTGAGTGTGTGCGCAGCCCAACCCTCCAATCAAAACTTGTGGTTTTTGAACTTCCAGTGGTGTTTGGAAAAGTTTGGCTCCAAAGGTTATAAATAAAACCTCATTGTGAATCTTTAGGTATTTTGCAGATGGAAATTTATTAGGCATTCAAAAACAATGAATTTTTCTAACAGTAAAACACTTAAGAAAACATCACTTTATTGTGAACTTGTTTGACTTTTTTGGAGTGTTTTGCCATCGATTTTGCGTAGAAAAGCTAACGATTTCTTCATTTTTCAATGGAGTGAATAAAGTGACCAGAAAATGACAGTAAAAAAGACTTTAAAGAAACAATGGGAAAACCCTGAAAAAAAAGCCATCTGAAATATTTTACAGGACACAAACAGAAAGATGACACAAAAGACGATTCAGGGGAAGAAAAGTCCTAAATTTCCTGTAAAGTCTTCTGCTTGAAAAACTCATCAAGTTCTCCTGAGTTTAAAAGCCGTCATGTGCACATACTATTTCCTGTCCCAAAAACTCATCAAAAAACTGAGTGTGTGCGCAGCCCAACCCTCCAATCAAAACTTGTGTTTTTTGGACTTCCAGTGGTGTTTGGAAAAGTTTTGTTCCAAAGGTTATAAAAAAAACCTCATTGTGAATCATTAGGTATTTTGCAGATGGAAATTTATTAGGCTTTCAAAAGCAATGAATTTTTCACTTTATTGGGAACTTGTTTAACTTTTTTTGGAGTGTTTTGCCATCGATTTTGCATAAAAAAGCTAACGATTTCTTCATTTTTCAATGGAGTTAATAAAGTGATCAGAAAATGACAGTAAAAAAGACTTTAAAGAAACAATGGGAAAACCGTGAAACAAAAGCCATCTGAAATATTTTAGAGGACACAAACAGAAAGATAACACAAAAGACGATTCAGGGGAAGAAAAGTCCTAAATTTCCTGTAAAGTCTTCTGCTTGAAAAACTCATCAAGTTCTCCTGAGTTTAAAAGCCGTCATGGGCACATACTATTTCCTGTGCCAAAAACTCATCAAAAAACTGAGTGTGTGCGCAGCCCAACTTGATGTATTAATTTATGCGCAACTGAAATTTTATGGAACCATTTAAAAAAAATGGATGTTTTCAAGCTGAAACTGCTGAAGAAAGCAAGTTTTAAATCAAATCTGCTCTAAATTCTTTGACACTGACCCAAACAGGTAGGCATTTTTCATAGTAGAGTATCAAAGAAATTGTCAGGCTTCAGTGAGAGTCGAACTCACGACCCCTGGTTTACGAGACCAGTGCTCTAACCTCTGAGCTATGAAGCCACTACAAGTTGATGACTTCTCAAGCAACATAGGGATCAGTCTGTAAAGCATAAGAAAATTTGCAATCCACACCAGCAATGATTGTAAGGTAAAGCATGGTAAAAATGTAAAGAGAAGAATGATGATTTATTTATATTTTCAATTGTACCAAATTTAAGAATGAGTTCCGAAATTTTTTAGGTCAGTATTAATTTATGCGCAACTGAAGTTCTATGGAACCATTTAAAAAAGATGAGGTTTTCAAGCTGAAACTGCTGAAGAAAGCAAGTTTTAAATCAAATCTGCTCTTTATTCTTTGTCTCCACATAACATTCAATCTAAGGTCATGAGGTTTATTTACATTTCAATTGTGCCACATTTGAGAATGATGTCTGAATTGTTTTTATGTCAGTAATATGCTACGTTCAGATGGAGTTTTATTGAGGCATTCAAAAAAGAATACTTTTTAAAGCAGAAACACCCTATCATTGGGAAGCTTTCAAAGGAGTTTTAGCTTTATAAAGTGGCTCCTAAAGCACTTTTTAAGAGTTCTTGAAATGATTTTGAAGAGTTTTCCCCTAATGCTTTTTTGCAGCCTTTGGATTTACAGTGTCCACTTTAGACCAGATTCCATCAAGACCTGCTTCAAAGATGCAATATCCCCTTTTATTTTCACCTGGCATTTTTGAAAACCTGAAGTGGAATAAATCACTCAAAATAGCTATGACTGTGTGTTCACACTGTTATTTTTTTTCCTTTATTTTCAGAGCAGAAATGGTACAAGACAATGTGCACTCAGAGGTTTTTAGCTGAATTTTATCATGGCATTCAAAAACAATGAAATCACTTAAGAAAACATCACTTTATTGGGAACTTGTTTGACTTTTTTTGGAGTTTTTTGCCATCGATTTTGCGTAAAAAAGCTAACGATTTCTTTATTTTTCAATGGAGTGAATAAAGTGACCAGAAAATGACAGTAAAAAAGACTTTAAAGAAACAATGGGAAAAGCGTGAAAAAAAGCCATCTGAAATATTTTACAGGACACAAACAGAAAGATGACACAAAAGACGATTCAGGGGAAGAAAAGTCCTAAATTTCCTGTAAAGTCTTCTGCTTGAAAAACTCATCAAGTTCTCCTGAGTTTAAAAGCCGTCATGGGCACATACTATTTCCTGTCACAAAAACTCATCAAAAAACTGAGTGTGTGCGCAGCCCAACTTGATGTATTAATTTATGCGCAACTGAAGTTTTATGGAACCATTTAAAAAAGATGAGGTTTTCATACTGAAACTGCTGAAGAAAGCAAGTTTTAAATCAAATCTGCTCTAAATTCTTTGTCTCCACATAACATTCAATCTAAGGTGATGAGGTTTATTTACATTTCAATTGTGCCAAACTTGAGAATGATGTCTGAATTGTTTTTATGTCAGTAATATGCTACGTTCAGATGGAGTTTTATTGAGGCATTCAAAAAAGAATACTTTTTAAAGCAGAAACACCCTATCATTGGGAAGCTTTCAAAGGAGTTTTAGCTTTATAAAGTGGCTCCTAAAGCACTTTTTAAGAGTTCTTGAAATGATTTTGAAGAGTTTTCCCCTAATGCTTTTTTGCAGCCTTTGGATTTACAGTGTCCACTTTAGACCAGATTCCATCAAGACCTGCTTCAAAGATGCAATATCACCTTTTATTTTCACCTGGCATTTTTCAAAACCTGAAGTGGAATAAATCACTCAAAATAGCTATGACTGTGTGTTCACACTGTTATTTTTTTTCCTTTATTTTCAGAGCAGAAATGGTACAAGACAATGTGCACTCAGAGGTTTTTAGCTGAATTTTATCATGGCATTCAAAAACAATGAAACCACTTAAGAAAACATCACTTTATTGGGAACTTGTTTGACTTTTTTTGGAGTTTTTTGCCATCGATTTTGCGTAAAAAAGCTAACGATTTCTTTATTTTTCAATGGAGTGAATAAAGTGACCAGAAAATGACAGTAAAAAAGACTTTAAAGAAACAATGGGAAAAGCGTGAAAAAAAGCCATCTGAAATATTTTAGAGGACACAAACAGAAAGATGACACACAAGACGATTCAGGGGAAGAAAAGTCCTAAATTTCCTGTAAAGTCTTCTGTTTGAAAAACTCAAGTTCTCCTGAGTTTAAAAGCCGTCATGTGCACCTTCTTTTTCCTGTCCCAAAAACTCATAAAAAAGACTGAGTGTGTGTGCAGCCCAACCCTCCAATCAAAACTTGTGTTTTTTGAACTTCCAGTGGTGTTTGGAAAAGTTTGGCTCCAAAGGTTATAAATAAAACCTCATTGTGAATCATTAGGTATTTTGCAGATGGAAATTTATTAGGCATTCAAAAACAATGAATTTTTCTAACAGTAAAACACTTAAGAAAACATCACTTTATTGGGAACTTGTTTGACTTTTTTGGAGTGTTTTGCCATCGATTTTGCGTAAAAAAGCTAACGATTTGTTCATTTTTCAATGGAGTGAATAAAGTGACCAGAAAATGACAGTAATAAAGACTTTAAAGAAGCAATGGGAAAACCCTGAAAAAAAAGCCATCTGAAATATTTTACAGGACACAAACAGAAAGATGACACAAAAGACGATTCAGGGGAAGAAAAGTCCTAAATTTCCTGTAAAGTATTCTGCTTGAAAAACTAATCAAGTTCTTCTGAGTTTTATAGTCATCATGTGCACATACCATTTCCTGTCCCAAAAACTCATCAAAAACTGAGTGTGTGCGCAGCCCAACCCTCCAATCAAAACGTGTGCATTTTGAACTTCTAGTGGTGTTTGGAAAAGTTTTGCTCCAAAAGGTCCAGAAAAAAAACCTCAGTGTGAATCTTTAGCTTTTTTGCAGATGGAAATTTACTAAGGCATTCAAAAACAATGTAATTTTCTAACAGAAAATCACTTAAGATAGCATCACTTTATTGGGTACCTTTTTGAAGAGATTTTATGTTCATGATGTGTTTCCTGCAGCTGTTTTGCAGAGTTAGCAATGAGATTGTCTTTCTTAAAGCCTTTCTTGCAGACTTTTGATTTGATGGTGTCTAGTCTGGCGTAGTTTTCATCAGGATCCACTTCACAGAAGCAACAAGTATTTTTTTCTTTGCTACCAGGTGTTTTTGAAAACCTGAAATGGATGAAAACTCTCAAAAAATGTAGTAATAATGTGTGAACATTTTTTCTCAGTATTTGAAATTTTCAACTTTGCAGTTATCTTGATGGATGAGCTCAAGAACTGAACTATTCTGTTTCAAAACATCACAAAGGCTCCAGTGAGAATTGAACTCACGACCCCTGGTTTACAATACCAGTGCTCTAACCACTGAGCTATGAAGCCAACATGACTTTGCCATATCTTTGGATGCCTATTTCGAATCATCCAATAGCCACTCAGCTGCATTACCAACACATGGCCTTAAATTTCTATTTTGAAAGCACACTATTAACATAATATCCCATCACCAACAAACCAACTGCTCCTGCAACATAAAATCATGAATTGCAAACATTCTGAATATTCTGATCTATAACTGACTACGTGTTTGTAGGCAATCTGATGTGCAGAAAAATAAAATTGGATGGATAGGCAAAGAAGAGAATTCTACTGCTTGCTTAACTGAATTACAAAGCCACACATCATGAATTGATGAAGAAGGGTCATTCGACTCCTTAAGCTCTGCTAGAAGGAGCTTAAGAAAGGATTTGGACAAACATGTTATACCCAAATATTATCAACATCTTACCAAGAACTTTTGAAAAGGTAGTCTTTACTTCACCTAAAGTCAATATTCAACCCCACCAACTTGATAACACTGACCCAAACAGGTAGGCATTTTTCATAGGAGAGTATCAAAGAAATTGTCAGGCTTCAGTGAGAGTCACTGGTTTACGAGACCAGTCTCTAACCTTTGAGCTATGAAGCCACTACAAGTTGAGGATTTCTCAAGCAACATAGGGATCAGTCTGTAAAGCATAAGAAAATTTGAAATCCACACCAGCAATGATTGTAAGGTAAAGCATGGTAAAAATGTAAAGAGAAGCATGATGATTTATTTATATTTTCAATTGTACCAAATTTAAGAATGAGTTCCGAAATGTTTTTTGGGTCAGTATTAATTTATGCGCAACTGAAGTTCTATGGAACCATTTAAAAAAGATGAGGTTTTCAAGCTGAAACTGCTGAAGAAAGCAAGTTTTAAATCAAATCTGCTCTAAATTCTTTGCCTACACATAACATTCAATCTAAGGTCATGAGGTTTATTTACATTTCAATTGTGCCAAATTTGAGAATGATGTCTGAATTGTTTTTATGTCAGTAATATGCTACGTTCAGATGGAGTTTTATTGAGGCATTCAAAAAAGAATACTTTTTAAAGCAGAAACACCCTATCATTGGGAAGCTTTCAAAGGAGTTTTAGCTTTATAAAGTGGCTCCTAAAGCACTTTTTAAGAGTTCTTGTAATGATTTTGAAGAGTTTTCCCCTAATGCTTTTTTGCAGCCTTTGGATTTACAGTGTCCACTTTAGACCAGATTCCATCAAGACCTGCTTCAAAGATGCAATATCACCTTTTATTTTCACCTGGCATTTTTCAAAACCTGAAGTGGAATAAATCACTCAAAATAGCTATGACTGTGTGTTCACACTGTTATTTTTTTTCCTTTATTTTCATAGCAGAAATGCTACAAGACAATGTGCACTCAGAGGTTTTTAGCTGAATTTTATCATGGCATTCAAAAACAATGAAACCACTTAAGAAAACATCACTTTATTGGGAACTTGTTTGACTTTTTTGGAGTTTTTTGCCATCGATTTTGCGTAAAAAAGCTAACGATTTCTTTATTTTTCAATGGAGTGAATAAAGTGACCAGAAAATGACAGTAAAAAAGACTTTAAAGAAACAATGGGAAAAGCGTGAAAAAAAGCCATCTGAAATATTTTAGAGGACACAAACAGAAAGATGACACAAAAGATGATTCAGGGGAAGAAAAGTCCTAAATTTCCTGTAAAGTCTTCTGCTTGAAAAACTCAAGTTCTCCTGAGTTTAAAAGCCGTCATGTGCACCTTCTATTTCCTGTCCCAAAAACTCATAAAAAAAACTGAGTGTGTGTGCAGCCCAACCCTCCATTCAAAACTTGTGTTTTTTGAACTTCCAGTGGTGTTTGGAAAAGTTTGGCTCCAAAGGTTATAAATAAAACCTCATTGTGAATCATTAGGTATTTTGCAGATGGAAATTTATTAGGCATTCAAAAACAATGAATTTTTCTAACAGTAAAACACTTAAGAAAACATCACTTTATTGGGAACTTGTTTGACTTTTTTGGAGTGTTTTGCCATCGATTTTGCGTAAAAAAGCTAACGATTTGTTCATTTTTCAATGGAGTGAATAAAGTGACCAGAAAATGACAGTAATAAAGACTTTAAAGAAGCAATGGGAAAACCCTGAAAAAAAAGCCATCTGAAATATTTTACAGGACACAAACAGAAAGATGACACAAAAGATGATTCAGGGGAAAAAAAGTCCTAAATTTCCTGTAAAGTATTCTGCTTGAAAAACTAATCAAGTTCTTCTGAGTTTTATAGTCATCATGTGCACATACCATTTCCTGTCCCAAAAACTCATCAAAAAATTGAGTGTGTGCGCAGCCCAACCCTCCAATCAAAACGTGTGCATTTTGAACTTCTAGTGGTGTTTGGAAAAGTTTTGCTCCAAAAGGTCCAGAAAAAAACCCTCAGTGTGAATCTTTAGCTTTTTTGCAGATGGAAGTTTACTAAGGCATTCAAAAACAATTGTAATTTTCTAACAGGAAATCACTTAAGATAGCATCACTTTATTGGGTACCTTTTTGGAGAGATTTTATGTTCATGATGTGTTTCCTGCAGCTGTTTTGCAGAGTTAGCTGTTTTGTTAGAGTTAGTTTCTTAAAGCCTTTCTTGCAGACTTTTGATTTGATGGTGTCTAGTCTGGCGTAGTTTTCATCAGGATCCACTTCACAAAAGCAACAAGTATTTTTTTCTTTGCCACCAGGTGTTTTTGAAAACCTGAAATGGATGAAAACTCTCAAAAATGTAGTAATTATGTGTGAACATTTTTTCTCAGTATTTGAAATTTTCAACTTTGCAGTTATCTTGATGGATGAGCTCAAGAACTGAACTATTCTGTTTCAAAACATCACAAAGGCTCCAGTGAGAATTGAACTCACGACCCCTGGTTTACAAGACCAGTGCTCTAACCACTGAGCCATGAAGCCAACATGACTTTGCCATATCTTTGGATGCCTATTTCGAATCATCCAATAGCCACTCAGCTGCATTACCAACACATGACCTTAAATTTCTATTTTGAAAACACACTATTAACATAATATCCCATCACCAACAAACCAACTGCTCCTGCAACATAAAATCATGAATTGCAAACATTCTGAATATTCTGATCTATAACTAACTACGTGTTTGTAGGCAATCTGATGTGCAGAAAAATAAAATTGGATGGATAGGCAAAGAACAGAATTCTACTGCTTGCTTAACTAAATTACAAAGCCACACATCATGAATTGATGAAGAAGGGTCATTCGATTCCTAAAGCTCTGCTAGAAGGAGCTTAAGAAAGGATTTGGACAAACATGTTATACCCAAATATTATCAACATCTTACCAAGAACTTTTGAAAAGGTAGTCTTTACTTCACCTAAAGTCAATATTCAACCCCACCAACTTGATAACACTGACCCAAACAGGTAGGCATTTTTCATAGGAGAGTATCAAAGAAATTGTCAGGCTTCAGTGAGAGTCCCTGGTTTACAAGACCAGTGCGTTCACCACTAAGCTATGACGCCAACATGACTTGGCCCAATCTTTGGATCTCTATTTCAAACCATCCAATAGCCACTCAGCTGCATTACCAACACATGATCTTAAATTTCTATTTTGAAAACACACTATTAACATAATATCCCATCACCAACAAACCAAATGCTCCTGCAACACAAAAGCATGAATTGCAAACATTCTGAATCTTCTGATCTATAACTGACTACGTGTTTGTAGGCAATCTGATGTGCAGAAAAATAAAATTGGATGGATAGGCAAAGAACAGAATTCTACTGCTTACTTTACTAAAATATATTACAAAGCCACACATCATGAATTGATGAAGAAGGGTCATTAGACTCCTAAAGCTCTGCTAGAAGGAGCTTAAGAAAGGATTTGGACAAACCTGTTATACCCAAATGTCATATATAGCACTTGTTGGTAAATGCGACGCATCATCTCATTAATTTCTTTGGATTAGTACTTGAACTGAGCAGTTCTCAATATAGTTTTGTGTTAATTAGTGTTCTAAAAGTTTGTTCATAGCTTGATTTTTGCACTAACTTTATGTTGTTGTCTGTTTTCCAGTGAAAAGCATGAACTCATCAAGAAGAAGTTGTCTTAACGATCCAGACTCATTCTGTTACATTTGTGGTGAATACACACTGCCAAAACATAGAAGAAACATAACAGACTTCGTAAAAAAAGTGTATTTTGCCTATTTTGGGGTTATGCTTGGGGACCAAGACAAGTTTTGGGCACCACACATAGTGTGCAAAGCATGTATCGAATTATTACGAAAATGGAGCAAAGGACAAAGAAAAAGCTTCAAATTTGGTGTTCCAATGGTGTGGAGAGAGCCAAAAAATCATCATGATGACTGTTATTTATGGTAAACACAGGTACAGGCACATCTTCACAATGAGGGACAGGCCTTCTTGCAGATTCCATGTTACTCCCATTTTCGTTTCTTATGCTTATTGAATCCTTGCACTTGCACTGCACAGAAATAACAGTCATCATGATGATTTTTTGGCTCTCTCCACACCATTGGAACACCAAATTTGAAGCTTTTTCTTTGTCCTTTGCTCCATTTTCGTAATAATTCGATACATGCTTTGCACACTATGTGTGGTGCCCAAAACTTGTCTTGGTCCCCAAGCATAACCCCAAAATAGGCAAAATACACTTTTTTTACGAAGTGTGTTATGTTTCTTCTATGTTTTGGCAGTGTATATTCACCACAAATGTAACAGAATGAGTCTGGATCGTTAAGACAACTTCTTCATGATGAGTTCATGCTTTTCACTGGAAAACAGACAACAACATAAAGTTAGTGCAAAAATCAAGCTATGAACAAACTTTTAGAACACTAATTAACACAAAACTATATTGAGAACTGCTCAGTTCAAGTACTAATCCAAAGAAATTAATGAGATGATGCGTCGCATTTACCAACAAGTGCTATAAATAAGATACCAAAAATCTCAAAAACTTGAGCCAATCTGGCAAAACTGATGACATATTCAGAATCAGCACCCCAAAAATACCCCAAATTCATTAAAATATTTTGGACACCAGAAAAAAAATTTTTTTTCGTTGACCTGTGTAAGATACCAAAAATCTCAAAAACTTGAGCCAATCTGGCAAAACTGATGACATATTCAGAATCAGCACCCCAAAAATACCCTAAATTCGATGAAATATCTTTGGCACCAAAAATGCTGTTGACCAGTGTAATATATGACATTTGGGTATAACAGGTTTGTCCAAATCCTTTCTTAAGCTCCTTCTAGCAGAGCTTTAGGAGTCTAATGACCCTTCTTCATCAATTCATGATGTGTGGCTTTGTAATATATTTTAGTAAAGTAAGCAGTAGAATTCTGTTCTTTGCCTATCCATCCAATTTTATTTTTCTGCACATCAGATTGCCTACAAACACGTAGTCAGTTATAGATCAGAAGATTCAGAATGTTTGCAATTCATGCTTTTGTGTTGCAGGAGCATTTGGTTTGTTGGTGATGGGATATTATGTTAATAGTGTGTTTTCAAAATAGAAATTTAAGATCATGTGTTGGTAATGCAGCTGAGTGGCTATTGGATGGTTTGAAATAGAGATCCAAAGATTGGGCCAAGTCATGTTGGCGTCATAGCTTAGTGGTGAACGCACTGGTCTTGTAAACCAGGGACTCTCACTGAAGCCTGACAATTTCTTTGATACTCTCCTATGAAAAATGCCTACCTGTTTGGGTCAGTGTTATCAAGTTGGTGGGGTTGAATATTGACTTTAGGTGAAGTAAAGACTACCTTTTCAAAAGTTCTTGGTAAGATGTTGATAATATTTGGGTATAACATGTTTGTCCAAATCCTTTCTTAAGCTCCTTCTAGCAGAGCTTTAGGAATCGAATGACCCTTCTTCATCAATTCATGATGTGTGGCTTTGTAATTTAGTTAAGCAAGCAGTAGAATTCTGTTCTTTGCCTATCCATCCAATTTTATTTTTCTGCACATCAGATTGCCTACAAACACGTAGTTAGTTATAGATCAGAATATTCAGAATGTTTGCAATTCATGATTTTATGTTGCAGGAGCAGTTGGTTTGTTGGTGATGGGATATTATGTTAATAGTGTGTTTTCAAAATAGAAATTTAAGGTCATGTGTTGGTAATGCAGCTGAGTGGCTATTGGATGATTCGAAATAGGCATCCAAAGATATGGCAAAGTCATGTTGGCTTCATGGCTCAGTGGTTAGAGCACTGGTCTTGTAAACCAGGGGTCGTGAGTTCAATTCTCACTGGAGCCTTTGTGATGTTTTGAAACAGAATAGTTCAGTTCTTGAGCTCATCCATCAAGATAACTGCAAAGTTGAAAATTTCAAATACTGAGAAAAAATGTTCACACATAATTACTACATTTTTGAGAGTTTTCATCCATTTCAGGTTTTCAAAAACACCTGGTGGCAAAGAAAAAAATACTTGTTGCTTTTGTGAAGTGGATCCTGATGAAAACTACGCCAGACTAGACACCATCAAATCAAAAGTCTGCAAGAAAGGCTTTAAGAAACTAACTCTAACAAAACAGCTAACTCTGCAAAACAGCTGCAGGAAACACATCATGAACATAAAATCTCTTCAAAAAGGTACCCAATAAAGTGATGCTATCTTAAGTGATTTCCTGTTAGAAAATTACAATTGTTTTTGAATGCCTTAGTAAACTTCCATCTGCAAAAAAGCTAAAGATTCACACTGAGGGTTTTTTTCTGGACCTTTTGGAGCAAAACTTTTCCAAACACCACTAGAAGTTCAAAATGCACACGTTTTGATTGGAGGGTTGGGCTGCGCACACACTCAATTTTTTGATGAGTTTTTGGGACAGGAAATGGTATGTGCACATGATGACTATAAAACTCAGAAGAACTTGATTAGTTTTTCAAGCAGAATACTTTACAGGAAATTTAGGACTTTTTTTCCCCTGAATCATCTTTTGTGTCATCTTTCTGTTTGTGTCCTGTAAAATATTTCAGATGGCTTTTTTTTCAGGGTTTTCCCATTGCTTCTTTAAAGTCTTTATTACTGTCATTTTCTGGTCACTTTATTCACTCCATTGAAAAATGAACAAATCGTTAGCTTTTTTACGCAAAATCGATGGCAAAACACTCCAAAAAAGTCAAACAAGTTCCCAATAAAGTGATGTTTTCTTAAGTGTTTTACTGTTAGAAAAATTCATTGTTTTTGAATGCCTAATAAATTTCCATCTGCAAAATACCTAATGATTCACAATGAGGTTTTATTTATAACCTTTGGAGCCAAACTTTTCCAAACACCACTGGAAGTTCAAAAAACACAAGTTTTGAATGGAGGGTTGGGCTGCACACACACTCAGTTTTTTTTATGAGTTTTTGGGACAGGAAATAGAAGGTGCACATGACGGCTTTTAAACTCAGGAGAACTTGAGTTTTTCAAGCAGAAGACTTTACAGGAAATTTAGGACTTTTCTTCCCCTGAATCATCTTTTGTGTCATCTTTCTGTTTGTGTCCTCTAAAATATTTCAGATGGCTTTTTTTCACGCTTTTCCCATTGTTTCTTTAAAGTCTTTTTTACTGTCATTTTCTGGTCACTTTATTCACTCCATTGAAAAATAAAGAAATCGTTAGCTTTTTTACGCAAAATCGATGGCAAAAAACTCCAAAAAAGTCAAACAAGTTCCCAATAAAGTGATGTTTTCTTAAGTGGTTTCATTGTTTTTGAATGCCATGATAAAATTCAGCTAAAAACCTCTGAGTGCACATTGTCTTGTAGCATTTCTGCTATGAAAATAAAGGAAAAAAAATAACAGTGTGAACACACAGTCATAGCTATTTTGAGTGATTTATTCCACTTCAGGTTTTGAAAAATGCCAGGTGAAAATAAAAGGTGATATTGCATCTTTGAAGCAGGTCTTGATGGAATCTGGTCTAAAGTGGACACTGTAAATCCAAAGGCTGCAAAAAAGCATTAGGGGAAAACTCTTCAAAATCATTACAAGAACTCTTAAAAAGTGCTTTAGGAGCCACTTTATAAAGCTAAAACTCCTTTGAAAGCTTCCCAATGATAGGGTGTTTCTGCTTTAAAAAGTATTCTTTTTTGAATGCCTCAATAAAACTCCATCTGAACGTAGCATATTACTGACATAAAAACAATTCAGACATCATTCTCAAATTTGGCACAATTGAAATGTAAATAAACCTCATGACCTTAGATTGAATGTTATGTGTAGGCAAAGAATTTAGAGCAGATTTGATTTAAAACTTGCTTTCTTCAGCAGTTTCAGCTTGAAAACCTCATCTTTTTTAAATGGTTCCATAGAACTTCAGTTGCGCATAAATTAATACTGACCCAAAAAACATTTCGGAACTCATTCTTAAATTTGGTACAATTGAAAATATAAATAAATCATCATGCTTCTCTTTACATTTTTACCATGCTTTACCTTACAATCATTGCTGGTGTGGATTTCAAATTTTCTTATGCTTTACAGACTGATCCCTATGTTGCTTGAGAAATCCTCAACTTGTAGTGGCTTCATAGCTCAAAGGTTAGAGACTGGTCTCGTAAACCAGTGACTCTCACTGAAGCCTGACAATTTCTTTGATACTCTCCTATGAAAAATGCCTACCTGTTTGGGTCAGTGTTATCAAGTTGGTGGGGTTGAATATTGACTTTAGGTGAAGTAAAGACTACCTTTTCAAAAGTTCTTGGTAAGATGTTGATAATATTTGGGTATAACATGTTTGTCCAAATCCTTTCTTAAGCTCCTTCTAGCAGAGCTTAAGGAGTCGAATGACCCTTCTTCATCAATTCATGATGTGTGGCTTTGTAATTCAGTTAAGCAAGCAGTAGAATTCTCTTCTTTGCCTATCCATCCAATTTTATTTTTCTGCACATCAGATTGCCTACAAACACGTAGTCAGTTATAGATCAGAATATTCAGAATGTTTGCAATTCATGATTTTATGTTGCAGGAGCAGTTGGTTTGTTGGTGATGGGATATTATGTTAATAGTGTGCTTTCAAAATAGAAATTTAAGGTCATGTGTTGGTAATGCAGCTGAGTGGCTATTGGATGATTCGAAATAGGCATCCAAAGATATGGCAAAGTCATGTTGGCTTCATAGCTCAGTGGTTAGAGCACTGGTATTGTAAACCAGGGGTCGTGAGTTCAATTCTCACTGGAGCCTTTGTGATGTTTTGAAACAGAATAGTTCAGTTCTTGAGCTCATCCATCAAGATAACTGCAAAGTTGAAAATTTCAAATACTGAGAAAAAATGTTCACACATTATTACTACATTTTTTGAGAGTTTTCATCCATTTCAGGTTTTCAAAAACACCTGGTAGCAAAGAAAAAAATACTTGTTGCTTCTGTGAAGTGGATCCTGATGAAAACTACGCCAGACTAGACACCATCAAATCAAAAGTCTGCAAGAAAGGCTTTAAGAAAGACAATCTCATTGCTAACTCTGCAAAACAGCTGCAGGAAACACATCATGAACATAAAATCTCTTCAAAAAGGTACCCAATAAAGTGATGCTATCTTAAGTGATTTTCTGTTAGAAAATTACATTGTTTTTGAATGCCTTAGTAAATTTCCATCTGCAAAAAAGCTAAAGATTCACACTGAGGTTTTTTTTCTGGACCTTTTGGAGCAAAACTTTTCCAAACACCACTAGAAGTTCAAAATGCACACGTTTTGATTGGAGGGTTGGGCTGCGCACACACTCAGTTTTTGATGAGTTTTTGGGACAGGAAATGGTATGTGCACATGATGACTATAAAACTCAGAAGAACTTGATTAGTTTTTCAAGCAGAATACTTTACAGGAAATTTAGGACTTTTCTTCCCCTGAATCGTCTTTTGTGTCATCTTTCTGTTTGTGTCCTGTAAAATATTTCAGATGGCTTTTTTTTCAGGGTTTTCCCATTGCTTCTTTAAAGTCTTTATTACTGTCATTTTCTGGTCACTTTATTCACTCCATTGAAAAATGAACAAATCGTTAGCTTTTTTACGCAAAATCGATGGCAAAACACTCCAAAAAAGTCAAACAAGTTCCCAATAAAGTGATGTTTTCTTAAGTGTTTTACTGTTAGAAAAATTCATTGTTTTTGAATGCCTAATAAATTTCCATCTGCAAAATACCTAATGATTCACAATGAGGTTTTATTTATAACCTTTGGAGCCAAACTTTTCCAAACACCACTGGAAGTTCAAAAAACACAAGTTTTGATTGGAGGGTTGGGCTGCACACACACTCAGTCTTTTTTATGAGTTTTTGGGACAGGAAAAAGAAGGTGCACATGACGGCTTTTAAACTCAGGAGAACTTGAGTTTTTCAAACAGAAGACTTTACAGGAAATTTAGGACTTTTCTTCCCCTGAATCGTCTTGTGTGTCATCTTTCTGTTTGTGTCCTCTAAAATATTTCAGATGGCTTTTTTTCACGCTTTTCCCATTGTTTCTTTAAAGTCTTTTTTACTGTCATTTTCTGGTCACTTTATTCACTCCATTGAAAAATAAAGAAATCGTTAGCTTTTTTACGCAAAATCGATGGCAAAAAACTCCAAAAAAAGTCAAACAAGTTCCCAATAAAGTGATGTTTTCTTAAGTGGTTTCATTGTTTTTGAATGCCATGATAAAATTCAGCTAAAAACCTCTGAGTGCACATTGTCTTGTACCATTTCTGCTCTGAAAATAAAGGAAAAAAAATAACAGTGTGAACACACAGTCATAGCTATTTTGAGTGATTTATTCCACTTCAGGTTTTGAAAAATGCCAGGTGAAAATAAAAGGTGATATTGCATCTTTGAAGCAGGTCTTGATGGAATCTGGTCTAAAGTGGACACTGTAAATCCAAAGGCTGCAAAAAAGCATTAGGGGAAAACTCTTCAAAATCATTTCAAGAACTCTTAAAAAGTGCTTTAGGAGCCACTTTATAAAGCTAAAACTCCTTTGAAAGCTTCCCAATGATAGGGTGTTTCTGCTTTAAAAAGTATTCTTTTTTGAATGCCTCAATAAAACTCCATCTGAACGTAGCATATTACTGACATAAAAACAATTCAGACATCATTCTCAAGTTTGGCACAATTGAAATGTAAATAAACCTCATCACCTTAGATTGAATGTTATGTGGAGACAAAGAATTTAGAGCAGATTTGATTTAAAACTTGCTTTCTTCAGCAGTTTCAGTATGAAAACCTCATCTTTTTTAAATGGTTCCATAAAACTTCAGTTGCGCATAAATTAATACATCAAGTTGGGCTGCGCACACACTCAGTTTTTTGATGAGTTTTTGTGACAGGAAATAGTATGTGCCCATGACGGCTTTTAAACTCAGGAGAACTTGATGAGTTTTTCAAGCAGAAGACTTTACAGGAAATTTAGGACTTTTCTTCCCCTGAATCGTCTTTTGTGTCATCTTTCTGTTTGTGTCCTGTAAAATATTTCAGATGGCTTTTTTTCACGCTTTTCCCATTGTTTCTTTAAAGTCTTTTTTACTGTCATTTTCTGGTCACTTTATTCACTCCATTGAAAAATAAAGAAATCGTTAGCTTTTTTACGCAAAATCGATGGCAAAAAACTCCAAAAAAAGTCAAACAAGTTCCCAATAAAGTGATGTTTTCTTAAGTGATTTCATTGTTTTTGAATGCCATGATAAAATTCAGCTAAAAACCTCTGAGTGCACATTGTCTTGTACCATTTCTGCTCTGAAAATAAAGGAAAAAAAATAACAGTGTGAACACACAGTCATAGCTATTTTGAGTGATTTATTCCACTTCAGGTTTTCAAAAATGCCAGGTGAAAATAAAAGGGGATATTGCATCTTTGAAGCAGGTCTTGATGGAATCTGGTCTAAAGTGGACACTGTAAATCCAAAGGCTGCAAAAAAGCATTAGGGGAAAACTCTTCAAAATCATTTCAAGAACTCTTAAAAAGTGCTTTAGGAGCCACTTTATAAAGCTAAAACTCCTTTGAAAGCTTCCCAATGATAGGGTGTTTCTGCTTTAAAAAGTATTCTTTTTTGAATGCCTCAATAAAACTCCATCTGAACGTAGCATATTACTGACATAAAAACAATTCAGACATCATTCTCAAATTTGGCACAATTGAAATGTAAATAAACCTCATGACCTTAGATTGAATGTTATGTGGAGACAAAGAATAAAGAGCAGATTTGATTTAAAACTTGCTTTCTTCAGCAGTTTCAGCTTGAAAACCTCATCTTTTTTAAATGGTTCCATAGAACTTCAGTTGCGCATAAATTAATACTGACCTAAAAAATTTCGGAACTCATTCTTAAATTTGGTACAGTTGAAAATATAAATAAATCATCATGCTTCTCTTTACATTTTTACCATGCTTTACCTTACAATCATTGCTGGTGTGGATTGCAAATTTTCTTATGCTTTACAGACTGATCCCTATGTTGCTTGAGAAGTCATCAACTTGTAGTGGCTTCATAGCTCAGAGGTTAGAGCACTGGTCTTGTAAACCAGGGGTCGTGAGTTCGACTCTCACTGAAGCCTGACAATTTCTTTGATACTCTACTATGAAAAATGCCTACCTGTTTGGGTCAGTGTCAAAGAATTTAGAGCAGATTTGATTTAAAACTTGCTTTCTTCAGCAGTTTCAGCTTGAAAACATCCATTTTTTTTAAATGGTTCCATAAAATTTCAGTTGCGCATAAATTAATACATCAAGTTGGGCTGCGCACACACTCAGTTTTTTGATGAGTTTTTGGCACAGGAAATAGTATGTGCCCATGACGGCTTTTAAACTCAGGAGAACTTGATGAGTTTTTCAAGCAGAAGACTTTACAGGAAATTTAGGACTTTTCTTCCCCTGAATCGTCTTTTGTGTTATCTTTCTGTTTGTGTCCTCTAAAATATTTCAGATGGCTTTTGTTTCACGGTTTTCCCATTGTTTCTTTAAAGTCTTTTTTACTGTCATTTTCTGATCACTTTATTAACTCCATTGAAAAATGAAGAAATCGTTAGCTTTTTTATGCAAAATCGATGGCAAAACACTCCAAAAAAAGTTAAACAAGTTCCCAATAAAGTGAAAAATTCATTGCTTTTGAAAGCCTAATAAATTTCCATCTGCAAAATACCTAATGATTCACAATGAGGTTTTTTTTATAACCTTTGGAACAAAACTTTTCCAAACACCACTGGAAGTCCAAAAAACACAAGTTTTGATTGGAGGGTTGGGCTGCGCACACACTCAGTTTTTTGATGAGTTTTTGGGACAGGAAATAGTATGTGCACATGACGGCTTTTAAACTCAGGAGAACTTGATGAGTTTTTCAAGCAGAAGACTTTACAGGAAATTTAGGACTTTTCTTCCCCTGAATCGTCTTTTGTGTCATCTTTCTGTTTGTGTCCTGTAAAATATTTCAGATGGCTTTTTTTTCAGGGTTTTCCCATTGTTTCTTTAAAGTCTTTTTTACTGTCATTTTCTGGTCACTTTATTCACTCCATTGAAAAATGAAGAAATCGTTAGCTTTTCTACGCAAAATCGATGGCAAAACACTCCAAAAAAGTCAAACAAGTTCACAATAAAGTGATGTTTTCTTAAGTGTTTTACTGTTAGAAAAATTCATTGTTTTTGAATGCCTAATAAATTTCCATCTGCAAAATACCTAAAGATTCACAATGAGGTTTTATTTATAACCTTTGGAGCCAAACTTTTCCAAACACCACTGGAAGTTCAAAAACCACAAGTTTTGATTGGAGGGTTGGGCTGCGCACACACTCAGTTTTTTTTATGAGTTTTTGGGACAGGAAATAGAAGGTGCACATGACGGCTTTTAAACTCAGGAGAACTTGAGTTTTTCAAGCAGAAGACTTTACAGGAAATTTAGGACTTTTCTTCCCCTGAATCGTCTTTTGTGTCATCTTTCTGTTTGTGTCCTCTAAAATATTTCAGATGGCTTTTTTTCACGCTTTTCCCATTGTTTCTTTAAAGTCTTTTTTACTGTCATTTTCTGGTCACTTTATTCACTCCATTGAAAAATAAACAAATCGTTAGCTTTTTTACGCAAAATCGATGGCAAAAAACTCCAAAAAAAGTCAAACCAGTTCCCAATAAAGTGATGTTTTCTTAAGTGGTTTCATTGTTTTTGAATGCCATGATAAAATTCAGCTAAAAACCTCTGAGTGCACATTGTCTTGTACCATTTCTGCTCTGAAAATAAAGGAAAAAAAATAACAGCGTGAACACACAGTCATAGCTATTTTGAGTGATTTATTCCACTTCAGGTTTTCAAAAATGCCAGGTGAAAATAAAAGGGGATATTGCATCTTTGAAGCAGGTCTTGATGGAATCTGGTCTAAAGTGGACACTGTAAATCCAAAGGCTGCAAAAAAGCATTAGGGGAAAACTCTTCAAAATCATTTCAAGAACTCTTAAAAAGTGCTTTAGGAGCCACTTTAGAAAGCTAAAACTCCTTTGAAAGCTTCCCAATGATAGGGTGTTTCTGCTTTAAAAAGTATTCTTTTTTGAATGCCTCAATAAAACTCCATCTGAACGTAGCATATTACTGACATAAAAACAATTCAGACATCATTCTCAAATTTGGCACAATTGAAATGTAAATAAACCTCATGACCTTAGATTGAATGTTATGTGGAGACAAAGAATTTAGAGCAGATTTGATTTAAAACTTGCTTTCTTCAGCAGTTTCAGCTTGAAAACCTCATCTTTTTTAAATGGTTCCATAGAACTTCAGTTGCGCATAAATTAATACTGACCTAAAAAAATTTCGGAACTCATTCTTAAATTTGGTACAATTGAAAATATAAATAAATCATCATGCTTCTCTTTACATTTTTAGCATGCTTTACCTTACAATCATTGCTGGTGTGGATTGCAAATTTTCTTATGCGTTTCAGACTGATCCCTATGTTGCTTGAGAAATCATCAACTTGTGGCTTCATAGTTCAGAGGTTAGAGCACTGGTCTCGTAAAAGTGAGTTTGACTCTCACTGAAGCCTGACAATTTCTTTGATACTCTCCTATGAAAAATGCCTGCCTGTTTGGCCAGTGTTATCAAGTTGGTGGGGTTGAATATTGACTTTAGGTGAAGTAAAGACTACCTTTTCCAAAGTTCTTGGTAAGATGTTGATAATTATCAACATCTTACCAAGAACTTTGGAAAAGGTAGTCTTTACTTCACCTAAAGTCAATATTCAACCCCACCAACTTGATAACACTGGCCAAACAGGCAGGCATTTTTCATAGGAGAGTATCAAAGAAATTGTCAGGCTTCAGTGAGAGTCAAACTCACTTTTACGAGACCAGTGCTCTAACCTCTGAACTATGAAGCCACAAGTTGATGATTTCTCAAGCAACATAGGGATCAGTCTGAAACGCATAAGAAAATTTGCAATCCACACCAGCAATGATTGTAAGGTAAAGCATGCTAAAAATGTAAAGAGAAGCATGATGATTTATTTATATTTTCAATTGTACCAAATTTAAGAATGAGTTCCGAAATTTTTTTAGGTCAGTATTAATTTATGCGCAACTGAAGTTCTATGGAACCATTTAAAAAAGATGAGGTTTTCAAGCTGAAACTGCTGAAGAAAGCAAGTTTTAAATCAAATCTGCTCTAAATTCTTTGTCTCCACATAACATTCAATCTAAGGTCATGAGGTTTATTTACATTTCAATTGTGCCAAATTTGAGAATGATGTCTGAATTGTTTTTATGTCAGTAATATGCTACGTTCAGATGGAGTTTTATTGAGGCATTCAAAAAAGAATACTTTTTAAAGCAGAAACACCCTATCATTGGGAAGCTTTCAAAGGAGTTTTAGCTTTCTAAAGTGGCTCCTAAAGCACTTTTTAAGAGTTCTTGAAATGATTTTGAAGAGTTTTCCCCTAATGCTTTTTTGCAGCCTTTGGATTTACAGTGTCCACTTTAGACCAGATTCCATCAAGACCTGCTTCAAAGATGCAATATCCCCTTTTATTTTCACCTGGCATTTTTGAAAACCTGAAGTGGAATAAATCACTCAAAATAGCTATGACTGTGTGTTCACGCTGTTATTTTTTTTCCTTTATTTTCAGAGCAGAAATGGTACAAGACAATGTGCACTCAGAGGTTTTTAGCTGAATTTTATCATGGCATTCAAAAACAATGAAACCACTTAAGAAAACATCACTTTATTGGGAACTGGTTTGACTTTTTTTGGAGTTTTTTGCCATCGATTTTGCGTAAAAAAGCTAACGATTTGTTTATTTTTCAATGGAGTGAATAAAGTGACCAGAAAATGACAGTAAAAAAGACTTTAAAGAAACAATGGGAAAAGCGTGAAAAAAAGCCATCTGAAATATTTTAGAGGACACAAACAGAAAGATGACACAAAAGACGATTCAGGGGAAGAAAAGTCCTAAATTTCCTGTAAAGTCTTCTGCTTGAAAAACTCAAGTTCTCCTGAGTTTAAAAGCCGTCATGTGCACCTTCTATTTCCTGTCCCAAAAACTCATAAAAAAAAACTGAGTGTGTGCGCAGCCCAACCCTCCAATCAAAACTTGTGGTTTTTGAACTTCCAGTGGTGTTTGGAAAAGTTTGGCTCCAAAGGTTATAAATAAAACCTCATTGTGAATCTTTAGGTATTTTGCAGATGGAAATTTATTAGGCATTCAAAAACAATGAATTTTTCTAACAGTAAAACACTTAAGAAAACATCACTTTATTGTGAACTTGTTTGACTTTTTTGGAGTGTTTTGCCATCGATTTTGCGTAGAAAAGCTAACGATTTCTTCATTTTTCAATGGAGTGAATAAAGTGACCAGAAAATGACAGTAAAAAAGACTTTAAAGAAACAATGGGAAAACCCTGAAAAAAAAGCCATCTGAAATATTTTACAGGACACAAACAGAAAGATGACACAAAAGACGATTCAGGGGAAGAAAAGTCCTAAATTTCCTGTAAAGTCTTCTGCTTGAAAAACTCATCAAGTTCTCCTGAGTTTAAAAGCCGTCATGTGCACATACTATTTCCTGTCCCAAAAACTCATCAAAAAACTGAGTGTGTGCGCAGCCCAACCCTCCAATCAAAACTTGTGTTTTTTGGACTTCCAGTGGTGTTTGGAAAAGTTTTGTTCCAAAGGTTATAAAAAAAACCTCATTGTGAATCATTAGGTATTTTGCAGATGGAAATTTATTAGGCTTTCAAAAGCAATGAATTTTTCACTTTATTGGGAACTTGTTTAACTTTTTTTGGAGTGTTTTGCCATCGATTTTGCATAAAAAAGCTAACGATTTCTTCATTTTTCAATGGAGTTAATAAAGTGATCAGAAAATGACAGTAAAAAAGACTTTAAAGAAACAATGGGAAAACCGTGAAACAAAAGCCATCTGAAATATTTTAGAGGACACAAACAGAAAGATAACACAAAAGACGATTCAGGGGAAGAAAAGTCCTAAATTTCCTGTAAAGTCTTCTGCTTGAAAAACTCATCAAGTTCTCCTGAGTTTAAAAGCCGTCATGGGCACATACTATTTCCTGTGCCAAAAACTCATCAAAAAACTGAGTGTGTGCGCAGCCCAACTTGATGTATTAATTTATGCGCAACTGAAATTTTATGGAACCATTTAAAAAAAATGGATGTTTTCAAGCTGAAACTGCTGAAGAAAGCAAGTTTTAAATCAAATCTGCTCTAAATTCTTTGACACTGACCCAAACAGGTAGGCATTTTTCATAGTAGAGTATCAAAGAAATTGTCAGGCTTCAGTGAGAGTCGAACTCACGACCCCTGGTTTACAAGACCAGTGCTCTAACCTCTGAGCTATGAAGCCACTACAAGTTGATGACTTCTCAAGCAACATAGGGATCAGTCTGTAAAGCATAAGAAAATTTGCAATCCACACCAGCAATGATTGTAAGGTAAAGCATGGTAAAAATGTAAAGAGAAGCATGATGATTTATTTATATTTTCAACTGTACCAAATTTAAGAATGAGTTCCGAAATTTTTTAGGTCAGTATTAATTTATGCGCAACTGAAGTTCTATGGAACCATTTAAAAAAGATGAGGTTTTCAAGCTGAAACTGCTGAAGAAAGCAAGTTTTAAATCAAATCTGCTCTTTATTCTTTGTCTCCACATAACATTCAATCTAAGGTCATGAGGTTTATTTACATTTCAATTGTGCCAAATTTGAGAATGATGTCTGAATTGTTTTTATGTCAGTAATATGCTACGTTCAGATGGAGTTTTATTGAGGCATTCAAAAAAGAATACTTTTTAAAGCAGAAACACCCTATCATTGGGAAGCTTTCAAAGGAGTTTTAGCTTTATAAAGTGGCTCCTAAAGCACTTTTTAAGAGTTCTTGAAATGATTTTGAAGAGTTTTCCCCTAATGCTTTTTTGCAGCCTTTGGATTTACAGTGTCCACTTTAGACCAGATTCCATCAAGACCTGCTTCAAAGATGCAATATCCCCTTTTATTTTCACCTGGCATTTTTGAAAACCTGAAGTGGAATAAATCACTCAAAATAGCTATGACTGTGTGTTCACACTGTTATTTTTTTTCCTTTATTTTCAGAGCAGAAATGGTACAAGACAATGTGCACTCAGAGGTTTTTAGCTGAATTTTATCATGGCATTCAAAAACAATGAAATCACTTAAGAAAACATCACTTTATTGGGAACTTGTTTGACTTTTTTTGGAGTTTTTTGCCATCGATTTTGCGTAAAAAAGCTAACGATTTCTTTATTTTTCAATGGAGTGAATAAAGTGACCAGAAAATGACAGTAAAAAAGACTTTAAAGAAACAATGGGAAAAGCGTGAAAAAAAGCCATCTGAAATATTTTACAGGACACAAACAGAAAGATGACACAAAAGACGATTCAGGGGAAGAAAAGTCCTAAATTTCCTGTAAAGTCTTCTGCTTGAAAAACTCATCAAGTTCTCCTGAGTTTAAAAGCCGTCATGGGCACATACTATTTCCTGTCACAAAAACTCATCAAAAAACTGAGTGTGTGCGCAGCCCAACTTGATGTATTAATTTATGCGCAACTGAAGTTTTATGGAACCATTTAAAAAAGATGAGGTTTTCATACTGAAACTGCTGAAGAAAGCAAGTTTTAAATCAAATCTGCTCTAAATTCTTTGTCTCCACATAACATTCAATCTAAGGTGATGAGGTTTATTTACATTTCAATTGTGCCAAACTTGAGAATGATGTCTGAATTGTTTTTATGTCAGTAATATGCTACGTTCAGATGGAGTTTTATTGAGGCATTCAAAAAAGAATACTTTTTAAAGCAGAAACACCCTATCATTGGGAAGCTTTCAAAGGAGTTTTAGCTTTATAAAGTGGCTCCTAAAGCACTTTTTAACCCCTTCCTGACATCCAACGGTATATCCCGTCCATGGGACCTGGGCCCCTATGCCCATGGACGGGATAGTACGTCGTGCTTGATCAGCGGCTCCCACGTGGTGAGCGCCGCTGATCGCGGCCGGGTGTCAGCTGATTATCACCGACCGCCCCCAACATGTTAACCCCTTGCACACCGCGATCAAACATGATCGCGGTGTACCGGGAGTTAAAGGGAAGCATCGGCAGCGAGTGGGCTCCCTCCGTGCTTCCCTGAGCCCCCCACGGCAGCGCAATGTGCAGCGCTGCTGCGGGGGACTCCTTTCCTCCAGGCCCCCGAATCCAAGATGGCGACGGGGGCCTGAGGAAGCTGGCTTCCTCAGTGCCTGCAAAGCGCAGGCATGAGGAAGCCTTCTGCAGTGCCTGTGTCATATCGCTGATCTGTCACAGTGATCTGTGATGTGACAGATCAGCGATCTGTCACAGGACAGTGATGTCCCACCTGCGACTATTTAATAAAGTAAAAAAAAAATAAAAAAAGTGTAAAAATAATTTTAAAAAAAATCACCAAATAAATTAGAAAAAAAAAAAATATTCCCCCAATAAATCCATTTTTTGGAAATAATAAAAAAACAAACAATAATAGTACACATATTAGGTATCTCCGCGTCCGTAACGACCCACCCTATAAAACTGTCCCATTAGTTAACCCCTTTAGCGAACCCCTTAAAAAATAAAAATAAAAAACGAAGTAAAAAATAATGATTTATTATCATACTGCCTAACAAAAAGTGTAATAACGCGCGATCAAAAAGACGCATATAAATATCCATGGTAGCGCTGAAAACGTCATCTTGTCCCGCAAAAAACGAGCCACCACACAGCATCATCAGCGAAAAAATAAAAAAGTTATAGCTCGCAGAATAAAGCGATGCAAAAATAATTATTTTTTATATAAAATAGTTTTCATTGCATAAAACCGACAAAAACATAAAAAAATGACCTAAATGAGGTATCGCTGTAACCGTACTGACCCGAAGAATAAAACCGCTTTATCAATTTTACCGCACGCGGAACGGTGTAAACGCACCCCCCCAAAAGAAATTCATGAAACGCTGGTTTTTCTTCATTCTGCATCCCAAAAATCGGAATAAAAAGCGATCAAAAAATTTCATGTGCCCGAAAATGGTACCAATAAGAACGTCAACTCGTCCAGCAAAAAATAAGACCTCACATGACCCGGTGGGTCAAAATACGGAAAAATTATAGCTCTCAATATGTGGTGATGCAAAAACTATTTTTACAATAAAAAGCGTCTTTTAGCGTGCGACAGCTGCCAAAAATAAAAACCGCCATAAATAGTAGATCAAACCCCCCGTTATCACCCCTTTAGTTAGGGAAAAATAATACAATAAAAAAAATGTATTTATTTCCATTTTTCCATTAGGGTTAGGGCTAGGGTTAGGGCTAGGGGTGTGTTGGGCTAGGGTTAGGGTTAGGGTTAGGGCTAGAGTTAGGGCTAGGGTTAGGGTTAGGGCTAGGGGCATGTTGGGGTTCGGGTTGGAGTTAGAATTGGGGGTTTCCACTGTTTGGGCACATCAGGGGCTCTCCAAATTCAACATGGCGTCTGATCTCAATTCCAGCCAATTCTGAGTTGAAAAAGTCAAATGTTGCTCCTTCCCTTCCAAGCTCTGCCATGCGCCCAAACAGTGTTTTACCCCCACATGTAGGGTATCAGCCTACTCAGGACAAATTGCAAAACAATTTTTGGAGTCCAATTTCTCCTGTTACCCTTAGGAAAATAAAAAATTGGGGGCAAAAATATCATTTTTGTGGAAAAAAATGATTTTTTTATTTTCACGTCCGAGTGTTATAAACTTCTGTGAAGCACTTGGGAGTTCAAAGTGCTCATCACACATCTAGATAAGTTCCGTGGGGGTCTAGTGTCCAAAATGGGGTCACTTGTGGGGAGTTTCAATAGTTTAGGTACATCAGGGGCTCTCCAAACGCACATGACACCCGCAGACCATTCCATCAAAGTCTGCATTCCAAAACGTCACTCCTTCCCTTCCGAGCCCCGACGTGTGCCCATACAGTAGTTTTCTCCCACATATGGGGTATCAGCATACTCAGGACAAATTGGACAACAACTTTTAAGGTCCAATTTCTCCTGGTACCCTTGGGAAAACAAAAAAATGGTGACTAAAAGATCATGTTTGTGGAAAAAATACGAATTTTTTATTTTCACGCCCGGGCGTTATAAACTTCTGTGAAGCACTGGGGGGTTCAAAGTGCTCACGACACATCTAGATAAGTTCCTTGGGGGGTCTAGTTTACAAAATGGTGTCATTTGTGGGGGGTTTCCACTGTTTAGGTACATTAGGGGCTCTCCAAAGGCAACATGACACCCGCAGACCATTCCATCAAAGTCTGCATTCCAAAACGTCACTACTTCCCTTCCGAGCCCCGACGTGTGCCCATACAGTAGTTTTCTCCCACATATGGGGTATCAGTATACTCAGGACATATTGGACAACAACTTTTGGGGTCCAATTTCTCCTAGTACCCTTGGGAAAATAAAAAAATGGTGACTAAAAGATCATGTTTGTGGAAAAAATACGAATTTTTTATTTTCACGCCCGGGCGTTATAAACTTCTGTGAAGCACTGGGGGGGTCAAAGTGCTCACCACACATCTAGATAAGTTCCTTAGGGGGTTTAGTTTCCAAAATGGTGTCATTTGTGGGGGGTTTCCACTGTTTTGGTACATCAGGAGTTTTCCAAACGCGACATGGTGTCCGATCTCAATTCCAGCCAAAATCGTCAAATGGCGCTGCTTCCCTTCCGAGCTCTGCCATGCGCCCAAATAGTGGTTTACCCCCACATGTGGGGTATCAGCGTACTCAGGACAAATTGCACAATAACTATTAGGGTCCTGTTACCCTTGGAAAGATAAGAATTGAGGGTGAAAAGATCATTTTTGTGGAAAAAATATGATTTTTTAATTGTATGGCTTTATGTTATAAACTTCTGTGAAGCCCATGGGGGTTCAAAGTTCTCACCACACATCTAGATAAGTTCCTTAGGGGGTCTAGTTTCCAAAATGGGGTCATTTGTGGGGGGTTTCCACTGTTTTGGTACATCAGGGGTTTTCCAAACGCGACATGGTGTCCGATCTCAATTCCAGCCAAAAACGTCAAATGGCGCTGCTTCCCTTCCGAGCTCTGCCATGCGCCCAAATAGTGGTTTACCCCCACATGTGGGGTATCAGCGTACTCAGGACAAATTGCACAATAACTTTTAGGGTCCTGTTACCCTTGGGAAAATAAAAATTGGGGTGAAAAGATCATTTTTGTGGAAAAAATATGATTTTTTAATTGTACCGCTGTACGTTATAAACTTTTGTAAAGCCCTTGTGGGTTCAAAGTTCTCACCACATATCTAGATAAGTTCCTTGGGGGGTCTAGTTTCCAAAATGGGGTCACTTGTAGGGGGTTTCCACTGTTTAGGTACATCAGGGACTCTCCAAACGTGACATGGCATCCAATCTGAATTCCAGCCAATTTTGCATTGAAAAAGTCAAACGGCGCTCCTTCCATTCTGAGCTCTGCCATGCGCCGAAACAGTCGTTCCCCCCCACATATCAGGTATCTGCGTACTCAGGACAAATTGCACAATTACTTTTGCAGTCCGATTTCTCCTGTTACCCTTGGTAAAATAAAAAAAATTGAACCTGAATTATTTTTTTTATGAAAAAAAGTTAGATGTTCATTTTTTTTTTAAATATTCAAAAAAATTCCTGTGATGCACCTAAAGGGTTAATAAACTTCTTGAATGTGGTTTTGAGCACCTTAAGGGGTGCAGTTTTTAGAATGGTGTCACTTTTGGGTATTTTCTATCATATAGACCCCTCAAAGTGGCTTCAAATGTGATGTGGTCCTAAAAATAAAATGGTGTTGTAAAAATGAGAAATCGCTGGTCAACTTTTAACCCTTATAACTTCCTAACAAAAAAAAATTTTGGTTCCAAAATTGTGCTGATGTAAAGTAAACATGTGGGAAATGTTAGTTATCAAGTTTTTTGTGTGCCGTATCTCTGTGATTTAAGGGCATACAAATTCAAAGTTGGAAAATTGCGAAATTTTCAAAATTTTTGCCAAATTTCCATTTTTCTCACAAATAAACGCAAGTTATTTGAATGAAATTTTACCACTAACATGAAGCACAATATGTCACAAGAAAACAATGTCAGAATCACCGGGATCCATGGAAGCGTTCCAGAGTTATGACCTCATAAAGGTACAGTGGTCAGAATTGTAAAAATTGGCCCGGTCATGAACGTGCAAACCACCCTTGGGGGTGAAGGGGTTAAGAGTTCTTGAAATGATTTTGAAGAGTTTTCGCCTAATGCTTTTTTCCAGCCTTTGGATTTACAGTGTCCACTTTAGACCAGATTCCATCAAGACCTGCTTCAAAGATGCAATATCCCCTTTTATTTTCACCTGGCATTTTTCAAAACCTGAAGTGGAATAAATCACTCAAAATAGCTATGACTGTGTGTTCACACTGTTATTTTTTTTCCTTTATTTTCAGAGCAGAAATGGTACAAGACAATGTGCACTCAGAGGTTTTTAGCTGAATTTTATCATGGCATTCAAAAACAATGAAACCACTTAAGAAAACATCACTTTATTGGGAACTTGTTTGACTTTTTTTGGAGTGTTTTGCCATCGATATTGCGTAAAAAAGCTAACGATTTCTTTATTTTTCAATGGAGTGAATAAAGTGACCAGAAAATGACAGTAAAAAAGACTTTAATGAAACAATAGGAAAACCCTGAAAAAAAGCCATCTGAAATATTTTAGAGGACACAAACAGAAAGATGACACAAAAGACGATTCAGGGGACGAAAAGTCCTAAATTTCCTGTAAAGTCTTCTGCTTGAAAAACTCATCAAGTTCTCCTGAGTTTAAAAGCCGTCAAGTGCACATACTATTTCCTGTCCCAAAAACTCATCAAAAAACTGAGTGTGTGCACAGCCCAACCCTCCAATCAAAACTGTATTTTTTGGACTTCCAGTGGTGTTTGCAAAAGTTTGGCTCCAAAGGTTATAAAAAAAACCTCATTGTGAACCATTAGGTATTTTGCAGATGGATATTTATTAGGCATTCAAAAACAATGAATTTTTCTAACAGTAAAACACTTAAGAAAACATCACTTTATTGGGAACTTGTTTGACTTTTTTTGGAGTATTTTGCCATCGATTTTGCATAAAAAAGCTAACGATTTCTTCATTTTTCAATGGAGTGAATAAAGTGACCAGAAAATGACAGTAAAAAAGACTTTAAAGAAGCAATGGGAAAACCCTGAAAAAAAAGCCATCTGAAATATTTTACAGGACACAAACAGAAAGATGACACAAAAGACGATTCAGGAGAAGAAAAGTCCTAAATTTCCTGTAAAGTCTTCTGCTTGAAAAACTCATCAAGTTCTCCTGAGTTTAAAAGCCGTCATGTGCACATACTATTTCCTGTCCCAAAAATTCATCAAAAAACTGAGTGTGTGCGCAGCCCAACTTGATGTATTAATTTATGCGCAACTTAAGTTTTTTGGAACCATTTAAAAATGATGAGGTTTTCAAGCTGAAATTGCTGAAGAAAGCAAGTTTTAAATCAAATCTGCTCTAAATTCTTTGTCTCCACATAACATTCAATCTAAGGTGATGAGGTTTATTTACATTTCAATTGTGCCAAACTTGAGAATGATGTCTGAATTGTTTTTATGTCAGTAATATGCTACGTTCAGATGGAGTTTTATTGAGGCATTCAAAAAAGAATACTTTTTAAAGCAGAAACACCCTATCATTGGGAAGCTTTCAAAGGAGTTTTAGCTTTATAAAGTGGCTCCTAAAGCACTTTTTAAGAGTTCTTGAAATGATTTTGAAGAGTTTTCAATGCTTTTTTGCAGTCTTTGGATTTACAGTGTCCACTTTAGACCAGATTCCATCAAGACCTGCTTCAAAGATGCAATATCCCCTTTTATTTTCACCTGGCATTTTTCAAAACCTGAAGTGGAATAAATCACTCAAAATAGCTATGACTGTGTGTTCTCACTGTCATTTTTTTTCCTTTATTTTCAGAGCAGAAACGATACAAGAGAATGTGCACTCAGAGGTTTTTAGCTCAATTTTATCATGGCATTCAAAAACAATGAAACCACTTAAGAAAACATCACTTTATTGAGAACTTGTTTGACTTTTTTTGGAGTGTTTTGCCATCGATTTTGCGTTAAAAAGTTAATGATTTCTTTATTTTTCAAATGGAGTGAATAAAGTGACCAGAAAATGACAGTAAAAAAGACTTTAATGAAACAATGGGAACACCCTGAAAAAACGCCATCTGAAATATTTTCCAGGACACAAACTGAAAGATGACACAAAAGACGATTCAGGTGAAGAAAAGTCCTAAATTTCCTGTAAAGTCTTCAGCTTGAAAAACTCATCAAGTTCTCCTGAGTTTAAAAGCTGTCAAGTGCACATACTATTTCCTGTCCCAAAAACTCATCAAAAAACTGAGCGTGTGCACAGCCCAACCTTCCAATCAAAACTGTGTTTTTCGGACTTCCAGTGGTGTTTGGAAAAGTTTGGCTCCAAAGGTTATAAAAAAAACCTCATTGTGAATCATTAGGTATTTTGAAGATGGAAATTTATTAGGCATTCAAAAACTATGAATTTTTCTAACTGTAAAACAATTAAGAAAACATCACTTTATTAGGAACTTGTTTGACTTTTTTTGGAGTTTTTTGCCATCGATTTTGCATAAAAAAGCTAACGATTTTTTCATTTTTCAATGGAGTGAATAAAGTGACCAGAAAATGACAGTAAAAAAGACTTTAAAGAAACAATGGGAAAAGCCTGAAAAAAAGCCATCTGAAATATTTTAGAGGACACAAACAGAAAGATGACACAAAAGACGATTCAGGGGAAGAAAAGTCCTAAATTTCCTGTAAAGTCTTCTGCTTGAAAAACTCAAGTTCTCCTGAGTTTAAAAGCTGTCATGTGCACATACTATTTCCTGTCCCAAAAACTCATAAAAAAACTGAGTGTGTGTGCAGCCCAACCCTCCAATCAAAGCTTGTGTTTTTTGAACTTCCAGTGGTGTTTGGAAAAGTTTGGCTCCAAAGGTTATAAAAAAACCTCATTGTGAATCATTAGGTATTTTGAAGATGGAAATTTATTAGGCATTCAAAAACAATGAATTTTTCTAACAGTAAAACACCTAAGAAAACATCACTTTATTGGGAACTTGCTTGACTTTTTTTGGAGTGTTTTGCCATCGATTTTGCATAAAAAAGCTAACGATTTCTTCATTTTTCAATGGAGTGAATAACGTGACCAGAAAATGACAGTAAAAAAGACTTTAAAGAAGCAATGGGAAAACCCTGAAAAAAAAGCCATCTGAAATATTTTACAGTACACAGACAGAAAGATGACGCAAAAGACGATTCAGGGTAAGAAAAGTCCTAAATTTCCTGTAAAGTCTTCTGCTTGAAAAACTAATCAAGTTCTCCTGAGTTTTATAGTCATCATGTGCACATACCATTTCCTGTCCCAAAAACTCATCAAAAAACTGAGTGTGTGCGCAGCCCAACCCTCCAATCAAAACGTGTGCATTTTGAACTTCTAGTGGTGTTTGGAAAAGTTTTGCTCCAAAAGGTCCAGAAAAAAAACCTCAGTGTGAATCTTTAGCTTTTTTGCAGATGGAAATTTATTAAGGCATTCAAAAACAATGTAATTTTCTAACAGGAAATCACTTAAGAAAGCATCACTTTCTTGGGTACCTTTTTGAAGAGATTTTATGTTCATGATGTGTTTCCTGCGGCTGTTTTGCAGAGTTTGCAATGAGATTGTCTTTCTTAAAGCCTTTCTTGCAGACTTTTGATTTGATGGTGTCTAGTCTGGCGTAGTTTTCATCAGGATCCACTTCACAGAAGCAACAAGTATTTTTTTCTTTGCCACCAGGTGTTTTTGAAACCCTGAAATGGATGAATACTCTCAAAAAATGTAGTAATTATGTGTGAACATTTTTTCTCAGTATTTGAAATTTTCAACTTTGCAGTTATCTTGATGGATGAGCTCAAGAACTGAACTATTCTGTTCAAAACATCACAAAGGCTCCAGTGAGAATTGAACTCACGACCCCTGGTTTACAAGACCAGTGCTCTCTCCACTGAGCTATGAAGCCAAGATGACTTTGCCCAATCTTTGGATCTCTATTTCGAACCATCCAATAGCCTGTAAGGCTTCAGTAAGAGTAAAACTCACAACCCCTGGTTTACAAGACCAGTGCTCTAACCTCTGAGCTATGAAGGAACAACAAGTTGACAATTTCTCAAGCAACATAGGGATCGGTCTGAAGCGCATAAGAAAATTTGCAATCCACACAAGCAATGATTGTAAGGTAAAGCATGGTAAAAATGTAAAGAGAAGCATGATGATTTATTTATATTTTCAATTGTACCAAATTTAAGAATGAGTTCCGAAATTTTTTTAGGTCAGTATTAATTTATGCGCAACTGCAGTTTTATGGAACCATTTAAAAAGATGAGGTTTTCAAGCTGAAACTGCTGAAGAAAGCAAGTTTTAAATCAAATCTGCTCTAAATTCTTTGTCTCCACATAACAATCAATCTAAGGTCATGAGGTTTATTTACATTTTCAGTTGTGCCAAATTTGAGAATGATGTCTGAATTGTTTTTATCTCAGTAATATGCTACGTTCAGATGGAGTTTTATTGAGGCATTCAAAAAAGAATACTTTTTAAAGCAAACACCCTTTCATTGGGAAGCTTTCAAAGGAGTTTTAGCTTTATAAAGTGGCTCCTAAAGCACTTTTTAAGAGTTCTTGAAATCATTTTGAAGAGTTTTCCCCTAATGTTTTTTGCAGCCTTTGGATTTACAGTGTCCACTTTAGACCAGACTCCATCAAGATCTGCTTCAAAGATGCAATATCCCCTTTTATTTTCACCTAGCATTTTTCAAAACCTTTAATAAATCACTCAAAATAGCTATGACTGTGTGTTCACACTAAGTAATTTTTTTCCCTTCATTTTCAGAGCAGAAACGCTACAAGACTATGTGCACTCAAGTTTTTTAGCTGAATTTTGTCAAGGCATTCAAAAATAATGAAACTAGGGATGAGCGACTTTGCCTTTTTTCGGGTCGAGTCGGGTTTAATGAAACCCGACTTTCGCAAAAGTCAGGTCTAACGAAATTGGCCGATTATCGTGAAAAGTCGAAGGCCGACTGAATCACGAAACCCAATGCAGGCCAATGGAGAAGAAAAGTCTTCAGGGAGTGGAGGACAGGAAACACCTACAGTTCCCATTTTAATGCCAAAAACATCAATTCTTATTACTTAAGCTTGTCAACCTCAATTTACTTTATAATAATAGTTAGGCATAGAAAACTGGGGTTATTTGGCTAAAGTTATGGGGGAGTAGGGCTGGCTCCAGATTTTCATGGGCTCAGGGCCAAAGAGTGTCAATTGGCTCCTTTAACACATGCCACAATTCATGATCCTCTGATATGGCAGAGAAATAGCGGTATAGTACAATGAAAAATACTTCACTTCTTACATCACATGACTGATATCCATTTTAAATTCTCCAATAGCTCCAAAAATGGACAGTATATTGCTCCATACATTATTATGGTCACCGCATAGTGCGCTATACAGAGTAATGAGGCCCATATATTTCTTCATACAGAATCCTTGGTCCCATATAATGTTCCATACAGTATATGATGAGCTCCACATAATGCTACAGTATATGTTGGGCCCCATGGATGAAACTCCACTGTCTTATGGGCCCAAATAATGCTTCATATATAATGGGCCCCATTTCTAATGCTCCAGTGTATAATGGGCCCTGTAAATGCTGCTCCAGTGTCTGATGTCCACCTTTGGAATGCTCCAGTGTATGGTGGGCCCCATATATCATTCTCCAGAGTATAGTGCTCCCCAAAAATTGCTCCCAACCGTTAAAATAATTAAATAAGTCTCGCTAGGGAATCCCTGTACTAGTCTGGACTCCTCGTCGCCCCATCTTCCATCTCTCTGCACTTGGACTGTTTAGGCAAAGGGCGTACAGACGTGATGTCATCACGCTCTCTGACCAGAATATCACTGTCAGGAAACGCGGAAGATGTCATGGCGGTGGAGCAGGGAGAGGTAAATATTTCAACTTTTCAAGTGCTGTGATCCTGAGCAAGCAGGGGGGCCCACTCATTGGCGACGGCACTGGCACAGGGCCCCTCATAGTACGGCGGTGTGTCTGATGGCGGGTGGGCCCTCCCACCGGCAGAGACACTTTTGATCCACAGTTTGATCTGCACCTTCCTCTTTGTCACCGTGTAAGGTGGTATAGTATGCGGGAAGGGGAACCTGAGTTTCATCAGGGTCAGATTCTGGCTGTGTAGAGTGCGAGGGGAATGTAGTGGTCTGGGTCAATGTACCAGCAGAATCATGTAGCAGTGGCTGGGAATCAGTGCACTTGTGGCGCCCCCAGGAGTACGGTCTCCACAGTGGCATTACCTTCCTCCTTGGGAGTGTGATGTCATGCTTGGGAGCAATGAAGGATCTCTCTAGCAGTTAAACCAACACACAACACAGTTCCCACTCCAGGCCAGCAGGGAGAGCTCTGAACCTGACTGCTGAGGAGCTGCTCTCTGTGGTCAGGAGGAGGGAAGTTAGGGCAGTCTGTGAAGGGAAGGGGAAGTGTATGGATGTGAGAAGGGGAGCTGGAGGATGAGCAGAGTAAAGGCTCACTCCTAGCTGGAGCGCATGGTCCGGATTTCGGTCTTCGAGTTTGAAGGGACACTGATGGTCCTGCAGCAGAAACTGGAGGAAGAAGCAGCTGTAAATGCTCTGTTCCCAACTAAGGCTCGGAGGCCCCAGCAGCGACTTGTGTGAGCCAGAAGGAAAAGGCTATGGCTACTTGCCATACGAGAAAGTTTCAAAAGAGAGTCAACAGGGGGGACTTCAGTGAACTCAGTACTGTGAGTACCTCAGATAAGCGCTAGAACGGAGGCCACACTACTTATCTGCAGAGACAGAATTCCTAATTTGCTTCCACGCTGACCAACTCCTTCTCCATCTGTACTCTGGGTCCTGTACGGCACTTACCAAGTACAGGTAAAGGAACTGCACGACTGTGTCTGTCATCTTTCTCCTGCGCCTGGCGCACAGCTCTGCTACATCCTGCACTGCACACCATCTACCAACTCTTTCATCTGCCCTGCAACTACGGCCCTACCTGTGCAGGGCTTCTACATCTTAGCTGCACCACAACATCTGTCCCAGAGAAGTGACACTGCAGCACTGGTCAATCTGATCAGAAACCACAGGTGGCATCACGTATCATTCACCTATAAATGTTATTCACCCCTTTGCATGGACGCCCATGCCCACGGACTGGGTCACCATCACCATGACACATCCCTGTGAGACACCGGCCCGGTACCGATTAACCCCACTGCCCTGGCTGGCCACCCACACTCAATGTCAGATTCATCTTGGACTGGGGAATTCACTATTTGACTTGATAACCCAGGCATGGTATGTGTGAAAGAGCTACATGGACTAATGTGAAGTGTGGCCTGCTGCATCATTCACTTTTGGTGGGGGTGAAGGACATAAGGAAAGGGGTTCTTCCTGACCAGGAGGCAGCACTCGACGACTCAGTGCTTGCATTTTTTGAAACTTCAGAAGAGGAGGGCATATTTGCTGGAGTCTGTTTCGGCAATGTAAGCCAAAACCAGCTCCTGATGCTCCGGCTTTAAAAGCGGTTAACCTAGTCCCAGAAAAGGTAGCCTTCCAGGCGTTCTGGAGCCAGACCATGACGCAGGCTCAACACCTCCTGCGTTAGCTGCTATTGTGCTTTTGCCACTACCAGCAGATGCACCACCACCATCATTACCAGCTGGCCCCCCAATGCCCACGTCCACGGCCTCTTCCACCATACTTCCAAATTTTGGAGAAAATGTACCCAAAATAACATCAGATATATGGTACTGTATCAGAAGCGTACAGCTCTGTACAGTCAAAATATAATTGTCAATCTTCCTATATATTTCATGAGTCACACAGAGACGCTCACAGGCTCAGTATGGATTAGACAAGAATATAAAAAGTAGAAAAAGGGTACAGTATCATCAGATACAGGTATATATAGTATAGTTTAAACATTCTAAATCTCCGTATATATTTCAGGAGGCAGACACAGACACTCTCAGACTCAGTATGGATTACAACACAATATAAAAAGCCATAAAACGGTATTGGATCTGAAGCGTTCAGCTGTACACAGTGTAGGGGTCATTGTCAATCTCAGTATTTATTTCCACAGTCAGAAACAGACTCTCACTTGGTCAGTTTGGATTAGACCAGAATATAAAAAGCAGTAAATGGGTAATGTATCACAAGCGTAGAGCTGTATACAGTGTTGGGGTAATTTTTAAATCTACATATAAATTGCAGGAGTAACCCACAGACTCACACACTCAGGATGGATCACACCACAATATAAAAAGAAGATCCACAAGAAATAATCACACATGTGGGCCAATGTTCCAGGTGTCAATGATACACTTAGAGTGGTGGGTGGAGGAGGACTTCCTGGCATAAAGGGTACAGTATCACCAGATACCAGGTATATATAGCATAGTTTAAACATTAAAAATGTACGTCTATATGTCAGGAGTAGTGTTGAGCAACCCCGCCAGAGTTCGGTTCGGTTCGTCGAACAGGAGGCAAGTTCGTCAAATGTTCGTCGAACTTTTGACAAACACCATCGAGCCCCATTGAAAACAATGGCAGGCAAACACAAACACATACAAACACATAGAAAACAATTACTAAACACCTTAAAGGTGTCCCAAAGCAGACACAATGCTCAGAAGACAAAAATAACATATGGAAAAGGGCAACTACATAAAGAAAAGAGGTGGAGGAGTAAAAGGAGGAGGAGACAGACATAGGCATGTCATGCCTATATAAAGTCAAGAAAGGCTGGACTAAAAATCTAAAATAAAAATAATCTAAAATTCTAAAATCGAAGACGATCATATACCGTTGGACTTCCCACCATAAATTATGCCAACTGCCGATCGGGCGGCTTTATTCCCACGACCCTCCGAACAGCGTCCATGAAGGCAAAGTGTTTGGTTTCCGTGGGCAGTATGGTTGCAAAGCTGAACTTTAAAGGAATGTCCAGAAGGGCACCACCAGGAGTGGAGCCTGTGGCTTAATTGGACTCCACACGGGCAACCTCAACCATGCCAGCTACGGAAAAGATGGACAGATTGCAAGCTTTGTCGATTCTGTGGGTGGTGGTGCATGGCCGTTTTTAGTTGTGCTAGCGATTTGTCAGCTTAATTCCATTAATGAACGAGACTGCAGCATGACCCCACGGTCCACGTCCAGCTTACTAGAGGGACACGCGAGGCTCTGGCACGCGAGATCGAGCAATAACAGGTCTGTCATGCCCTTACATGTCCGGGGCTGCATGCATTCTACACTGAAATGACCAGCGTGTGTCGCTTACAGGTGCGTATAACCCACTGAACCCATTAGTGATGGTGATCTGGAATTCCAATTCTTCCCCGTGAATGAGGATTTCCCAGTAAGTGCAGGTCAACCGGAATTCCGGAATTAGGCCAAACCGGCATTCCAGAAAGAATGTGAAAAAATTAATTGTCTAAACCACAGGTGCTGTAGCTTGCTTAACAGCTGGGCTCCTCTGCTGAGTAGCACGCAGTTCTTACATAAACAGGTGGCATAGCTTGGTTCACAGTTGGGCAACTCTGCTGAGTAGCAGACAGTGCTTACATAAACAGGCGGCATAGCTAGGTTCACGGGTGGGCTCCTTTGCTGAGCAGTAGACACAGGTACTAGGCCCAAAGTATTGACTGGGCTAAATGGAGTTAAAAAATGGTTCTTACATAAACAGGTGGCACAGCTTGGTTCAGGGGTGGGCTCCTCTGCTGAGTAGCAGACACAGTTACTAGGCCCAAAGTATTAACTGGGCTAAATGCAGTCAAAAACTGGTTCTTTCATAAACAGGTGGCATAGCTAGGTTCACGGGTGGGCTGAGTAGCAGACAGTGCTACAAGGCCCAAAAGGATTTTCTGGACAAGATGTGGTAAAAAATTATTAGAAACACACACGGTGTAGCTCATTGACAGGTGCACTACACCGCTGGCTACCAGACACCGCTACTATGCCATGAAACTGTCTATTAACATTTAAAACCATTATTAATGTGAAAATAAAGTTACGCTTTTGGTGAACGAACCGTTCTCGAATGGAACCTCGAACAGCCGAATTTTAAGCAAAGTGTTTGAGTTCGACGAACAGCTCGAACACCGCCCAAAACAGCTCGAATTTGAACTTGGTGAACAGGTCGACTCGAACACCGCTCATCTCTAATCAGGAGGCAGACTCAGACGGTCTCAGACCCAGTATGGATTTGACAAGATTGTAGAAAGTTGAGAAAGGGTACAGTATCACCGGATAACAGGTATATATGTAGCATAGTTTACACATAAAAAATCTATGTCGATATATCAGGAGGCAGACTCAGACAGTCTCAGGCCCAGTATGGATTCTACAAGATTGAAGAAAGTTGAGAAAGGGTACAGTATCACCAGATATCAGGTATATATAGCACAGTTTACATATTAAAAATCTATGTCTATATATCATGACGCAGACTCAGACGGTCTCAGGCCCAGTATGGATTCGACAAGATTGTAGAAAGTTGAGAAAGGGTACAGTATCACTGGATACCAGGTATATATAGCATAGTTTAAACATTAAAAATCTCAGTGTATATTTCCGGAGTCCGACAAAGACACTCACAGCGTCAGTATGGATTAGACAAGAATCTAAAAAGTAGAAAAAGGGTAATGTATTCGAAGCGTACACCAGTATACACTGTTGGGGTATTTTTCAATCTTCATATATATTTCAGTCTCAGTAAGACAGTCCAGACTCTCCGTAAGAGGAAACGAGATGGATACAAGTACAGACGGAAAGTTGAGTGATTGCAGAAATTTTGGAATAACTAATCAAGGGAAAAACTCCAGGGAGAATTCTCAGAGGCGATACTGACCCTCAATTACTTTGTCTGTGGAGACAGCAAAAACAGTTCTTTGTGAAGAAAGGTTTGCTGTATCGCAGTACCGTGGATCCCATCACCGTTACTCATCTTCATTAAATTGTGATCACAGGGAGAGATGTAAACATTGTTCTCACTGCCTATCATGATCTGTCAGGTAACTTTGGAGTGCAAAAGACAGAACCCACAGGCCATAGGCGATTCTATTGGATTGGCATGAGAGGATACATTTAAAAATGTGGGCAGGAATGTCACACGTCTGTGAGTAGGAAAACCGTGAAAGCTGATGATAAACCACCACTGCATCTCATTGTGAGTCGACGTCCAAAACAAATGGAAGCCATTGATCATCTGAAGATAGAGCCCAGCAGGACAGGGCATAGCTACATCTTAACCATCATCTATCAGTTCACCAAATTTGTAGTGGCAGTCCCAATGAAGGATTTAACAGCCCAGACTACACAGTGGTGGAGCAGGGAGAGGTAAGTACTGCAAGTGCTGGGGCCCTGAGCAAGCAGGGGGGCCCACTCATGGGTGGCGGTACTGGCACAGGGCTCCTCATAGTACGCCGGTGTGTCTGACGGCGGGTGTGCACCCCCGCCGTCAGAGACACTTGATTGTACTATGAGGGACCCTGTGCCAGTGCCATCACCCAAGAGTGGGCCTACCCACCTGTCCAGGGCAACGGCACTGCACTCGCACAGGTGCGTGCGCCAGGTGGTGACCCTGGCCCTGTGGGGAGGCAGCTCAGTTAGGGAGGTTGAAAAAATGGCATATGTTGATGTTGGACATTCAGCAGCTGCAAATGGAGGAATTGGAGAAGTCAGAGGAAGAGGAGGACAAAAGCGAACCATTTTTCTGGCAACCTACGTGTCAGCAGGGGAAGGTGGGACAAAATCCTTTGAAACCCATGCATGGTTCATTTTAATGAAGGTTAGATCATCAACATTTTGGGTCGACAGACTGGTCCTTTATGGTTCATTTCAATGAAGGTTAGATCATCCATATTTTGGGTCCTTTTTTCTGCCAGGATTGATCCAGCAGCACTGAAGACTCTTTCGGATAGCACACTAGCAGCAGGGCAAGCGAGCTCCTGTAAGGCATATTGTGCCAATTCAGGCCAGGTGTCCAGTTTACAGGCCCAATAGTCAAAGGGGAATGACATGTGAAGGAGAACATCGATATGGGAGGAAAAGTAGTTTGTAACCATAGTTGACAACTGCTGTCTCCTGTCACTTTCAATCGATGCAGTATTACCCGTCGTGTGAGCGGTACTTGAAAAATCAGTCCACAACATAGTCATGAAACCCCTGTGTCCAACGCCACTTCAGCTGTGTGCACCACGAATACCTCTTCCATGTTGCCCCCTACGGCTCGTGGGGAGACCCATCACCGCTGCTGTGTGCTGGGAATGCCTCAAACAAACGGTTTACCAGAGTTGCTTGTTTGTTAGCCAATATTAGCTCTAGGTTCTCCTGTGGCATGATGTTTTGGAATTTGCCTTTATAGCGTGGATCCAGGATGCTGGCCAACCAGTAGTCATCATCATTCATCATTTTGGCAATGCGGGGGTCCCTTTTTAGGATCTGCAAGGCATAATCACACATGTGGGCCAATGTTCCAGGTGTCAATGATGCACTGCGAGTGCTGGGTGGAGGAGCACTTTCTGGCAAATCAACATCCCTTCAGTCACGCACAAACCCTGTACCTGACCTTGCCACGCCAACATTTTCTCTTGCCCCCTGAGAAGCATCCTCCTCCCCTAAATAATCATCCCCATCATCCTCCTCCTCCTCTTCCTATTCTTCCTCCACCTCATCCAGGAGAGTTCCCTGAGCAGACAATAGCTGACTGTCATCAAGGCTTCCCTCCTCCTCTTGCTCCTCGGCTGCAGATGCCTGCTCCTTAATGTGCATCAAAGTTTGCATGAGCAGACGCATAAATGGGATGCTCATGCTTATGATGGCGTCGTCTGCGCTTACCAGCCGGGTGCATTCCTCAAAATACTGAAGGACTTTACAGAGGTCTTTCAGTTTTGACCACTGCACACCAGACAACTCCATGTCTGCCCTCAAACTGCCTGCCCATGTATCCTCCCACAAATGCATTACAGCCTGCCTCTGTTTGAACAGCCTCTGAACCATGTGCAGGGTGAAGTTCCACCTTGTTACAACGTCGATAATTAGGCGGTGCTTGGGAAGGTGGAACAATCGCTGCAGCTTCTGCATACGACTGGAGTGTACGGGTGACCGGCGGATGTGCGAGCACAGTCTTCGCATCTTATGGAGCAGGGCTGTTAACTCCGGATAATTATTGAGGAAGCACTGAACCACCAGGTTCAAGGTGTGAGCCAGGCAAGGTACTGTATGTGTCTGAGTTTTGAAAGGGCTATGGCTGCCACAAAATTCCGGCCGTTATCACTAACTACCTTGCCTGCCTCAAGATGTAGACTGCCCAGCCATGACTCAGTTTGTCACTGCAAGTAGTCGGCCAGTACCTCCACGGTGTGTCTGGTGTTGCCCAAACACATCATCTTCAATACAGCCTGCTGACGCTTACCACTAGCTGTTCGATAGTGGGACACCTCGTGTGCAACACTGGCAGCTGCGTATGGAGTGCTTGTGTGACTGTGCTCTGTGGACGAGCTTTCACTTCTGGAGGAGGAGGAGGGTCGAACGCCTACAGCCAACTGTTTCCTTTACCGTGGGCTAGGCAGCACTGTCCCACCGCCGCTGTCCCCTGTGGACCCTGCATCCACCACTTTAACCCAGTGCACAGTGATGGACACGTAATGGCCCTGGCCATGCCTGCTGGACCATGCATCTGTTGTGAGGTGCACCTTTCCACTCACTGATTGCTTGAGTGCATGGACAATGCTGTCTTTCACATGCAGGTGGAGGGCTGGGATGGCTTTTCAAGAAAAGAAGTGTTGACTGGGTAGGTCATAGCATGGTGCTGCGTAGGCCATGAGCTCGCGGAAAGCTTCGCTTTCAACCCTCTCTAATGAGATTAGTTTGGCAATGTGGGCGTTCAAACACTGTGTACGTGGATGAGAGGATGAGTACTTTCTTGTCCTACTGAGAGTCTCTGGTAGGGTGAGCTGGACTTGAGAGCTGCCTATGGTGGAACTAGCGGTGGACATGGCGGACTGAGAGAGGGTTGGTGATGGTGGTCTTGCTGATGGCCTAGATTCAGTCTTTCGTAGCAATAACATTGTGATTCCCTGACTGCTTTGGCCTTGCGACGACACCTCAACATTTGCTGCTGGTGGTGTGGTGTGATTAAGCAATTGTCTGATCGTGTGGAGCAGCTCACTGCTGAAGTGCCGGGAATTTCCACCTATCTTGCTCATTCACATGGTGCTGAACCAAAGATCCCTACTCCTGATGTGTTTTTTGGGGATCGGTCTAAATTTTTGAATTTTAAGAATAATTGTAAATTATTTCTTGCTTTGAAGCCTAACTCATCGGGTAGCTCTGCGCAGCAGGTTAAAATTGTCATCTCTTTGCTGCGCAGCGATCCCCAGGATTGGGCATTTTCTTTGACACCTGATGATCCTATTCTAGCTAATGTGGACGCATTTTTTCAAGCCTTGGGGTTGTTGTATGATGAACCTAATGCTATTGATCAAGCTGAAAAAGCTCTGTTGGCATTAAGCCAGGGTCAGGATTCTGCAGAGTTGTACTGTCAAAAATTCCGAAAGTGGGCAGTCCTTACTACTTGGAATGATGGTGCCTTGGCAGCTCTCTTTCGGAAGGGTTTGTTAGAAACCGTAAAAGATACTATGGTGGGATTTCCTGTTCCCTCTGGTCTTGACGATTCTATGTCATTAGCCATTCAGGTTGATCGGCGTTTATGTGAACGTAAAATTACACGAGAAATGCTGCCACCTGTTGAACAAATGTCTGAACCTATACAATGTGATAGAGTTTTGTCTAGGGCGCAACATCAGGAGTTTAAAAGGCGTAATAAGCTGTGTTTTTTCTGTGGAGATGCCTTTCATATTATTTCTGTCTGCCCTAAATGAGAGAAACGATTTGCACACACATTTGCTGTAGGTGGTGTACAACCTAAGTTTCTTTTGGCAATTACTCTGATCTGCTCCCTGTCCACATTTTCCGCTAAGGCTTTTGTGGATTCAGGAGCGGCTCTGAACCTGATGGACTTGGATTTTGCTAAACGTTGTGGTTTTCCTAAGACACCTCTGCAGATGCCTATTCCTTTGAGAGGTATTGATGCTACTCCTTTGGCGAAGAATAAACCTCAGTTTTGGACCCAGGTGATAATGCAGGTCGCCCCAGACCGCCAAGAAAATAGCAGATTTTTGGTGTTGCATAATTTACATGATACCATTGTTCTGGGTTTTCCCTGGTTGTAAATCCATAATCTGGTTTTGGATTGGAAATCTGTGTCTGTGGTGAGTTGGGGTTGTCGGTGTGCTCTTGGCGACACTCCTGTTTTCTCCACCTCTCCCCAGTCGCATGATGTTCCTGACTATTTGACTGATTTTTATGATGTATTCAGTGAGAGAAAATCTGCGTCTTTGCCTCCTCATAGGAGTTATGAATGTGCAATTGAGTTGAGACCTGGGTGTAAATTTCCCAAGGGTCGAATTTTCAATTTATCTGTACCCGAACACGAGGCTATACAATCTTATATTAAGGAGTCTTTGGAGAAGGGTCATATTAGACCATCCTCTTCGCCCTTAGGTGCTGGTTTTTTTTGTGGCCAAGAAAGATGGTTCATTAAGGCCTTGTATTGACTATCGGTCCCTCAACAAGATTACGGTTAAATATCAGTATCCGTAACCCCTGATTTCTGATTTATTCTCCAGAGTTAAAGGTGCTTGCTGATTTACTAAGCTTGACCTCAGGGGGTATATAATCTTATTCGCATCAAGCATGGGGATGAATGGAAGACCCCGGAGGGACATTTTGAGTACCTGGTGATGCCTTTTGGGCTCACTAATGCCCCTTCTGTCTTCCAATCCTTCATGAATGATATTTTCCGGGACTTTGTGGATACGTTTTTGATCATCTATCTGGATGATATTTTGATCTTTTCCAGGGATTGGGATTCTCATGTGGAACATGTTCGGACAGTGTTCTGGATTTTGAGGGAGAATTCCTTGTATGTTAAGGGATCGAAGTGCCTTTTTGGTGTACAGAGGATTTCATTTTTGGGATTTATTTTGTCTCCGTCAACTATTGAAACGGACCCGCCAAAGTACAGGCCATTTATGAATAGGTTCAACCCACTTCTTTGAAGGCTCTCCAGAAGTTTTTGGGTTTTGCTAATTTTTATCGTAAATTTATAGCTAATTTTTCTGGTATTGCTAAACCACTGACTGATTTAATTAAGAAGGGTGCTGATGTGCTGAATTGGTCTTCAGAGGCTGTTTCGGCCTTTCAGGAGCTGAAGCAGGCGTTCACTTCTGCTCCGGCTTTGCGGCAACCTGATGTCTCACTTCCTTTTCAGGTGGAGGTAGACGCTTCAGAGATTGGTGCAGGAGCTGTTTTGTCCCAAAAAGATTCGGTGACATCTAAAATGAATCCCTGTGCCTTCTTTTCCCGAAAGTTCTCCCCATCTGAACGCAACTATGATGTGGGGAATCGGGAATTGTTAGCCATAAAATGGGCATTTGAGGAGTGGAGACATTGGTTGGAGGGAGTTAGACATCAAGTTGTGGTCCTCACTGACCACAAGAATTTGTTTTACCTTGAGTCGGCCAAGCGCTTGAATCCTAGACAGGCTAGGTGGGCCTTGTTTTTTACGTGTTTTGATTTTGTGGTCTCCTTTCTTCCAGGCACTAAGAATGTTAAGGCAGACCCCCTTTCTAGGAGTTTCTTTGCTGATTCTCCTATTGTGACCAAGCCTACTACCATCCTAGGTGAGGGGGTAGTTCTTTCTGCCATCTCGCCCGATTTGAGATATGCTCTGGAAGAATTCTAGGAGGACAAACCTGAGCATTGTCCTATGGGAAAATTGTATGTTCCTGACCAGTGGAGGAAGAGAGTGATGTCTGAAGTTCATTGCTCTGCATTGGCTGGTCATCCAGGTATTTTTGGTACCAGAGATTTGGTGAGTCGGTCTTTTTGGTGGCCTGCCTTATCTCGTGATGTCAGGAATTTTGTGCAGTCCTGTGGGACTTGTTCCCGGTCCAAACCCTGTTCTCGCTCTAGTGGGTTGTTGATGCCCTTGCCGGTGCCTAAGAGGCCATGGACCCATATTTCAATGGATTTTATTTCTGATCTTCCTGTCTCTCAGAGAATGACTGTTATCTGGGTGATTTGTGATAGATTCTCTAAGATGGTCAATCTTGTACCACTCCCAAAGTTGCCATCTTCCTCAGAGTTGGTACCCTTGTTTTTGCAACAGGTGGTTCGGTTGCATGGGATTCCTGAGAACATTGTATCGGACAGAGGGGTTCAGTTTGTTTCCAGATTCTGGAAAGCCTTTTGTTCCAAGCTGGGAATTCAGTTGTCCTTCTCTGCGTTTCACCCTCCGACCAATGGGCAGACGGAGAGAACAAATCAGACTTTGGAGTCCTATTTGAGATGTTTTATATCTGCTGATCAGGATGATTGGGTTTCATTTTTGCCCTTGGCTGAATTCGCTTTAAATAATAGAGCTAGTTCTGCCACCTTAATGTCTCCCTTTTTCTGTAACTTTGGGATTCATCCTCGATTTTCTTCAGGGCAAGTGGAATCTTCAGCCTGCCCAGGTGTTGACACTGTGGTAGAGAGAACGCAGCAGATTTGGGACCAAGTAGTGGATAAGTTGTCTCTCTCCCACGAAAAGGCCCAGCGGTTTTCTAACCGGCATAGGACCTTTGGTCCCCGGTATAAAGTGAATGATATGGTTTGGTTGTCAAAGAATATCTCTATGAAGGTGGCTTCTCCAAAGTTCAAGTCAAGATTTATTGGACCTTACAAGAAGTCGCTGTTGAAGAGATATGTTGAGCCAGTAGTTCCTATGGCGGCACCCCCTGACCCTGTATTGGTTAAAGGTAATGTGGAATATGAGTTAGAGAAAATACTGGATTCTCGTCTAGTTAGACGGAGACTCCAGTATTTGGTCAAGTGGAAGGGTTATGGCCAGGAGGACAATTCTTGGGTCTCTGCCTCTGATATTCATGCTGATAGATTGGTTCGTGCTTTTCATCGGGCCCATCCTGATCGGCCCGGTGGCGTGGATGAGGGTTCCGTGACCCCTTGTCAAGGGGGGGTACTGTTGTGAGCTCATTTTTGGGTTTGCCTCTGGCTTCTGGTGAGGTTTATGGAGCTGGCTGTGCTGACAGAGGAGTAGTGAGTTCTCTATCTGGACTCCCTCTGTTGGTGAAGGGAGGTAATGAAGCTGATCTAAATGGCAGAAACCGCCACCTGAGGAAGAGGACTGTGATTGGACATCAGGAGTTTCTGAGTGGATATAAGGCAGCCGACACCCTGTAGGGTTGCTGGTGATTTCTCCTGCTCTGAGGTCTGGCCTCCAGTTCAGTTCCTGTCCTCTAAAGCTAAGTTTTGCTCTGCTATTGTTCCATGAGATTTTGTCTGATTTACTTAGTTTTGTGTTCAGCCAGTCCCGGTTGGGGCTGTGCTGAATTTCCATTATTGTCCCTGATCGGTTTAATCTCTTTTGCTCTGTCCTCAGAAAATATCGGAGTGCTGATATAGGGATTTTGAAGTCTAATGACTTCAGGGCCGTTTTTCCTATCAGACGTGTTGGGACATTTTTGGTAGAGTTTTTGTGGATTGCAGCCAGCATCTTTTCTCTCCTGTCCTGTCTAGTTAGTTGGGTCCCATCGTTTGCTCTGCCTGTCTTTCTGTCTGTGTTTGTGTTTTCATCTTTTTTCACCTTCAATACATGTTGGGGGCTGTCTATTGCTTTGGGGTCTGCTCTGGGGCAGTTTAGATTTCCCCTTTCTTTTTTAGGCTTATTTAGCTCTCCGGCTGTGATGAGGTATCTAAGACCACCGTAGGCATGCTCCACAGCTACTGCTAGTTGTTGTGAATAGGATCAGGGGTCTGCAATCCGCTAGTTACCAACCTCTCCGGTTTTCAGGACTTAGCTTGCCTTTTTGTTTTTTCCTCCTCCGGTGACTCATTCATAACACCTGAAATCCCTAGCTCGCCCTAAACCAATCCCTTACTAGTGAAGTGGACGGTGCAGAAACTAATCCAAGCACTGCACTAAAACACACATTGAAGAAAGTGACAAACAGGGAAACACCACTTAGCTTTGCTCTGTTGCTAATGCTCCCAGCAACAGTGTCCGACACCTGAGTGCATCTTTTCCTCCAACTGGATCCAACACCTGAGTGCAGCTTTACAGCAATAGAGTCCAGCATCTGAGTGCAGCTCTCTTCCAGCAACAGAGTCCAGCATCTGAGCGCAGCTTTCACCATAGCTGCCTGTTATGAATGGGTCACCGAGGAGAAAAAAGCAAAACAAACTAAGTCACAGAAAACCAGAGAGGTTGGTAACTATGCAGATTGCAAATCCCTGATCCTACCACACAACTAGCAGCAGCCGTGGAGCGTACCTACGATGTTCCTAGACGCTTCGTCACAGCCGGATGACTAAATAAGCCTGAAGCATGAAAAGAGGAAAACTAACTGCCCCAGAGCAGACCCCAAAGGAAAGACAGCCCCCACACATGTATTGACGGTGAAACAAGATGAAAGCACAAACACAGGCAGGAAAATAGGCTGAGCAAATGATGGGGTCCAAACTAACTTGAAAGGAAAGGAAAGGAAAGACATTGTCTGCAACCTGCAAAAAACCCTACAAAAATAATGTCCAACACTTCTGATAACAAAATTAACCCTGAAGTCACTAGACTTCTCCCACTATATCAGCACTCTGAAATATTCTGAGACAGAGCAAAAAGAGGCCAAACTAGTAAGGGACAAAAAGCAAATTGGCAAATACAGATAAATAAGAGTGGAAATTCAGCACAGCCCCCAGCCGGGGCTGGCTGACCACACAAAAAACTGAATAGACCAACAAAATCATGTGTGAACATTAGCAGAAAAACTTAGTTTTAGATGACTGGAACAGAGCTGAAAGCCAAGAGCTGACAAGCCAGACGGAATCACCAGCAACAGAATAGGGCGTCGGCTGTCTTAAATCAAATCTGAGACTCCTGAGGTCCAATCATTATCCTCATTCTCAGGTGGCAGATCTCCACCGAACTGAACCCTCATCCACGCCACCAGGCCGATCAGGATGGGCCCGGTGAAAAGCACGAACCAATCTATTGGCATGAATATCAGAGGCAGAGACCCAAGAATTATCCTCCTGACCATAACCCTTCCATTTGACCAAATACTGGAGTCTCCATCTAACCCAACGAGAATCCAATGTTTTCTCTACCTCATATTCCACATTGCCTTCGACCAACACAGGCTCAGGAGATGCTGCCATAGGAACCACTGGCTCAACAAACCTCTTCAACAGAGATTTGTGAAATACGTTATGGATCTTGAACGTAACTGGAAGAGCCAATCAAAACGAAACAGGATTAAGAATCTCCAAAATCTTATAAGGTCCAATAAATCTTGGCTTAAATTTAGGAGATGCAACCTTCATAGGAATATTCTTAGACGGCAACCAAACCATATCACCCACTTTAAACTGGGGACCAATGGTCCTATGCCGGTTGGAAAATCACTGGGCCTTTTCCTGAGAGAGTGACAACTTATCCACCACTTGGTCCCATATCTGCTGCATTCTCTTAACCACAGTGTCCACACCTGGGCAGGACAAAGATTCCACTTGCCCTGAAAAGAATCGAAGATGAAACCCAAAATTACATAAAAAGTGTGACAAAGTGGCAGAACTAGCTCTATTGTTCAGTGCGAATTCGGCCAAGGGCAAAAATGAGACCCAATCATCCTGATCAGCGGACATAAAACATCTCAAATAAGACTCCAAAGTCTGGTTTGTTCTCTCAGTCTGTCCATTGGTCTGGGGATGAAACGCGGAGGAGAAGGATAACTGAATTCCCAGATTGGAACAAAAGGCTTTCCAGAATTTGGAAACAAACGGGACTCCTCTGTCGGACACAATGTTCTCAGGAATCCCATGTAACCGAACCACCTGTTGTAAAAACGAGGGCACCAACTCAGCGGAAGATGGTAACTTTGGGAGTGGTACAAGATGGACCATCTTCGAAAAGCTATCACAAATCACCCAGATAACAGTCATTCTCTGAGAGACAGGATGATCAGAAATAAAATCCATTGAGATATGGGTCCAAGGCCTCTTTGGCAGCGGCAAGGGCATCAGCAACCCACTAGAACGAGAACAGGGTTTAGACCGAGAACAAGTCCCACAGGACTGTACAAAATTCCTGACGTCACGAGATAAGGCAGGCCACCAAAAGGACCGACTAACCAAATCTCTGGTACCAAAAATACCTGGATGACCAGCCAATGCGGAGCAATGAATTTCAGACATCACTCTCTTTCTCCACTGGTCAGGAACATACAATTTTCCCATAGGACAACGCTCAGGTATATCCTCCTGGAATTCCTCCAGGGCGCATCTCAAATCGGGCACTAAGGCAGAAAGAACTACCCCTTGACCTAGGATGGTAGTAGGCTTGGTCACACTAAGAGAATCGGCAAAGAAACTCCTAGAAAGGGCGTCTGCCTTAGCTTTCTTAGTGCCCGGAAGAAAAGAGACCACAAAATTAAAACGCGTGAAAAACAAGGCCCATCTAGCCTGTCTAGGATTCAAGCGTTTGGCCGACTCCAGATAAATCAAATTCTTGTGATCGGTGAGGACCACAACTTGATGTCTAGCTCCCTCCAACCAATGTCTCCACTCCTCAAATGCCCATTTCATGGCCAACAATTCCCGATTCCCCACGTCATAGTTGCGTTCAGATGGGGAGAACTTTCGAGAAAAGAAGGCACAGGGATTCATCTTAGAAGTCACAGGGTCTTTTGGGGACAAAACAGCTCCTGCACCGATCTCAGAAGCATCTACCTCCACCTGAAATGGAAGTGAGACATCAGGTTGCCGTAAAACTGGAGCTGAAGTAAATCTCTGCTTAAGCTCCTGAAATGCTGAGACAGCCTCAGGAGACCAATTCAGCACATCAGCACCCTTCTTGGTCAGATCAGTCAGTGGTTTGACAATACCAGAAAAATTACCTATAAATTTACAATAGAAACTAGCAAAACCCAAAAACTTCTGGAGAGCCTTCAAAGAAGTAGGCTGAACCCAATCATAAATGGCCTGTACCTTGGCCGGGTCCATTTCAATAGTCGATGGAGATAAGATAAATCCCAAAAATGAAATCCTCTGTACAACAAAGAGGCATTTCGATCCCTTAACAAACAGGGAATTCTCCCTCAAAATCAGGAACACAGTCCGGACGTGTTCCACATGAGAATGCCAATCACTAGAAAAGATCAAAATATCATCCAGATAGATGATCAAAAACTTATCCACAAAGTCACGGAAAATATAATTCATAAAGGACTGGAAGACAGAAGGGGCATTAGTGAGCCCAAAAGGCATCACCGGGTACTCAAAATGTCCCTCCGGAGTATTAAACGCTGTCTTCCATTCATCTCTGTGCTTGATGCGAATAAGATTATATGCCCCCCTGAGGTCAAGCTTAGTAAACCAGCAGGCACTCTTAACTCTGGAGAATAAATCAGACATCAGAGGTAATGGGTACTGATATTTAACCGTCATCTTGTTAAGGGAACGATAATCAATACACTGTCTTAATAAACCATCTTTCTTGGCCACAAAAAAAAACCCAGCACCTAAAGGTGACGAGGATGGTCTAATATGACCCTTCTCCAATGACTCCTTAATATAGGATCGCATAGCATCATGTTCGAACATGATGCTATGCGATCCTATATTAAGGAGTCATTGGAGAAGGGTCATATTAGACCATCCTCGTCACCTTTAGGTGCTGGGTTTTTTTTTGTGGCCAAGAAAGATGGTTTATTAAGACAGTGTATTGATTATCGTTCCCTTAACAAGATGATAAGTTGAAAAGCCGACCCTTGGGAAATTTACACCCAGGCATGAACTCAATTGCACAGTCATAACTCCTATGAGGAGGCAAAGAAGCAGACTTGCTCTCACTAAATACATCAGAAAAATCGGCTAGATAATCAGGAATATCATGAGACAGAGGAGAGGTGGAGAAAACAGGAGCGTCCCTAAGAACACACTGACAACCCCAACTCACCACAGACCCAGATTTCCAATCCAAAACTGGATTATGAGTTTGCAACCAAGGAAAACCCAGAACAAAAGTATCATGCAAATTATGCAGCACCGAAAATTTACAATTTTCTTGGTGGTCTGGGGCAACTCGCATTGTCACCTGGGTCAAAAACTGAGGTTTATTCTCCGCCAAAGGAGTAGCATCAATACCCCTCAAAGGAATAGGCGTCCGCAGAGGAGACATGGAAAAACCACTATGTTTAGCTAAGTCCAAATCCATCAGATTCAACGTGGCTCCTGAATCCACAAAAGCCTTCGTGGAAAACGTGGATAAGGAGCAGATCAGAGTAATTGCCAAAAGAAACTTAGGTTGTACACTGCCCACAGCAAATGTGTGTGCAAAACGTTTCTCTCGTTTAGGGCAGACAGAAATAGTATGAGAGACGTCTCCACAGAAAAAACACAGCTTATTATGCCTTCTAAACTCCTGATGTTGCGCCCTAGACAAAACCCCATCACATTGCATAGGTTCAGACGTTTGTTCAAAAGGTGGCAGCGCCTCCCGTGTAGTTTTACGTTCATGTAAACACCGATCAACTTGAATGGCTAATGACATAGAATCATCCAGACCAGAGGGAACAGGAAATCCCACCATAACATCTTTTATGGTCTCTGATAAACCCTTCTGATAGAGAGCTGCCAATGCAATATCATTCCATGTAGTAAGGACCGCCCACTTTTGGAATTTTTTATAGTATAACTGCAGAATCCTGACCCTGGTTTAATGCCAACAGGGTTCTCTCAGCTTGATCAACAGCATTAGGTTCATCATACAACAACCCCAAGGCTTGAAAAAATGCATCCACATTAGTCAGAATAGGATTTTCAGGTGTTAGAGAAAAAGCCCAATCCTGGCGATCACCACACAGCAAGGAGATGACAATTTTAACCAGCTGCACAGAGCTCCCCGATGAGTTAGGCTTCAAGGCCAGAAATAATTTACAATTATTCTTAAAATTCAGAAATTTAGACCGATCCCCAGAAAACACATCAGGAGTAGGGCTCTTAGGTTCAGCAGCATGTGACTGAATGAGGTAGGTGGAAATTTCCTGCACTTCAGCAGCAAGCTGCTCCACACGATCAGACAATTGCTTAATCTCCATTAGGAAAAAGAAAAAAAAATCCTCCTACGGCCCCAGAAAAAAAGAGGAAAAAATATATAAAAAAAAAATTCTGACACTTTTTTTAACAACTTTTTCCTGCTTTTGAGTACCCTAGAATCTACGGTATGGCTGGTGATTCTGTTATGAATGGGTCACCAAGGAGAAAAAAGCAAAACAAGCTAAGTCACAGAAAACCAGAGATGTTGGTAACTATGCAGATTGCAGATCCCTGATCCTACCACACAACTAGCAGCAGCCGTGGAGCGTACCTACGATGTTCCTAGATGCTTCATCACAGCTGGAGGACTAAATAAGCCTGAAGCATGAAAAGAGGAAAACTAACTGCCCCAGAGCAGACCCCAAAAGAAAGACAGCCCCCACACATGTATTGACGGTGAAACAAGATGAAAGCACAAACACAGGCAGGAAAATAGACTGAGCAAACGATGGGGCCCAAATTAACTGGAAAGGAAAGGAAAGGAAAGACACTGTCTGCAACCTGCAAAAAACCCTACAAAAATAATGTCCAACACTTCTGATAGCAAAATTAACCCTGAAGTCACTAGACTTCTCCCACTATATCAGCACGCTGAAATATTCTGAGACAGAGCAAAAAGAGGCCAAACTAGTAAGGGACAAAAAGCAAATTGGCAAATACAGATAAATAAGAGTGGAGATTCAGCACAGCCCCCAGCCGGGGCTGGCTGACCACACAAAAAACTGAATAAACCAACAAAATCAAATGTGAACATTAGCAGAAAAACATAGCTTTAGATGACTGGAACAGAGCTGAAAACCAAGAGCTGACAAGCCAGAAGGAATCACCAGCAACAGAATAGGGCGTCGGCTGTCTTAAATCCAATCTGAGACTCCTGAGGTCCAATCGTCATTCTTATTCTCAGGTGGCAGATCTCCACCGATCAAATCAGCCTCACTACCTCCTGTTACCACCAGAGGGAGTCTGGAAGGAGAACTCACAACTGGTGAACCAGAGAATGAACTCACAACAGCTGCCACTCCTCCAAGCTTTGCAAGAACTCCTCGCTGACACCATAGCTGCCACTCCACCAAGCTTTGCAAGAACTCCTCGCTGACACCATAGCTGCCACTCCAGGATTCTGACTGAGCTGCCCGAGACTCTTCTCAAGTTCCTTCCTTCAGCAAGGATGGTTGAAATGACCAATATCACCAACCGTGAGTGAAACCACCTGCCACACCTTTATAGGCAGGACCCAAGGAATCACACCTGCTTCATTATCATGTGCAATAACACTAACCACCACCGGGGGCAAACTAGAGCAAAAGACACCACCGTGCAATAACCCCAATGGCCACCGGGGGCAAAACCAACTCCAAGCAACCAGCTCAAAGGAAAAAAAAGGTTGCTTATTCAAAACCTGTCATATCCAACCCGGATCATGACAATGGTGTGGATGAGGGTTCGGTGGCCCTTCATCAAGGGGGGGTACTGTTGTGAACTCATTTTCTAGTCTGCCTCTGGTTTCTGGTGAGGGAACTTCTTGTGCTGACAGAAGAGTCGTGACTTCTCTTTCCGGGCTCCCTCTGGTGGTGGCAGGAGGTAATGAAGCTGATCTAATTAACAGAGACCTGCCACCTGATAATGAGGATGACAATTGGACATCTGGAGTCTCAGACTGGATTTAAGACAGCCGACTCCCTATTCCCATGCTGGTGATTTTTTCCTGCCTCCTGATGTCTTGGTTTCCAGCTCAGTTCCTGTCTTGTCAAGCTAAGTTTTCTCTGCTAATGTTCACATTTGATTTGGTTTTGTCTATTCAGTTTTTGTGTGGTCAGCCAGCCCCAGCTGAGGCTGTGCTGAATTTCCACTCTTATGTTACTGTATGTGCCAGTTTGCTTTTTGTCCCTTATTAGATTGGCCTCTTTTTGCTCTGTTCTCAGAATATACCAGAGTGCTGATATAGTGGGTGAAATCTAGTGACTTCAGGGGTTTTTTGCTATCAGAAGTGTTGGACATTTTTTGCAGGGTTTTTTGGCGTGATTGCAGACAGTATCTTTCCTTTCCTGTCCTTTCTAGTTAGTGTGGGCCCCATCATTTGCTCAGCCTAATTTCCTACCTGTGTTTGTGCTTTCATCTTGTTTCACCATCAATACATGTGTGGGGGCTGTCTATTCCTTTGGGGTCTGCTCTGGGGCAGTTTAGATATCCCTTTTCCTTGCTTTAGGCTTATTTAGTCCTCCGGCTGTGACGATGCATCTACAATCATCGTAGGTATGCTCCACAGCTGCTGTTAGTTGTGTGGTTAGGATCAGGGGTCTGCAATCCACGTGGTTACCAACCTCTCTGGTTTTCTGTGACTTAGCTTGGTTTTGTTTTCCTCCTCGGTGGCCCAATCAAAACAGTATACCACAAACAGACCTGGTGGTGGAGTTGGCATACTCCTGTCCCCACAATGCACTTTCCAGGTCATCCCCCCAGTCCCATCACTCTTATTCCCTTCTTTTGAGGTCCACACCATCAGGCTCTTCCGTCCCCTCTCCCTCAGGGTAGCGGTCATATACCGGCCCCCAGGCTCACCCACCCTCTTCCTTGACCACTTTTCAGCCTGGCTGCCACACTTCATGTCCTCAGAACTACCAACCCTCATCCTGGGAGACTTCAACATCCCCATTAACAGCCCTAATTCCACATCTGCATCCCAGCTTCTATCACTAACCACCTCTCTAGGCCTCTCACAGCTTTCAACCTCTGAGACACATAAGGACGGTAACACCCTTGATCTGGTCTTCTGCCGGCTCTGTTCAATCTGCCACCTAAACAACTCACCGCTTCCACTCTCTGACCACAACATTCTCTCCTTCAAGCTCACAAATCCTTGCCCACCCCAGCTCATTCCTACCTACCACACCGTCAGAAATCTACAAGCTATTAACCCTCAGACACTTTCAGATTCCCTACACTCATCTCTGTCCCCAATCTCCTCTCTTTCCTGTCCTAATCTGGCTGTTCATCACTACAATGACACTCTTAGAAGCACCCTTGACCAAGTAGCTCCCCTCACCCTCAGAACCTCCAAACACAGAGTAAAAGAGCCCTGGCTCACATCGCAAACTCAACTTCTCCAGCGATGCTCCAGGAGTGCTGAACGCCTATGGAGAAAAACCCGCACACCAGAAGACTTCATCCACTTCAAATTCATGTTAAGAACCTATAACGCTGCCCTTCACCTTGCCAAACAGACCTACTTCACCACCCTGATCTCCTCACTAGCCAACAACCCCAAGAAACTTTTTGACACTTTTCACTCCCTCCTCAGGCCAAAAGCACAAGCCCCTATCACAGACATTTGTGCTGATGACCTGGCCTCCCACTTTACAGAAAAAATAGATAATATCCGTCAAGAAATCTGCTCCCAACCACCAAGTGCTGTGACTCCCATCCCTTCCTACATCTCCCCTGGCTCACTCTCCACATTTGATCCCATAACAGAAGAAGAAGTCTCCAGACTCCTCTCTTCTTCTCGTCCGACTACATGCACTACCGACCCCATTCCCTCACATCTCCTCCAGTCTCTCTCTCCAGTCGTCACAACCCACCTAACTACAATCTTTAATCTCTCCCTCTCCTCGGGCATTTTCCCATCCTCCTTCAAACACGCCATCGTTACTCCACTACTAAAGAAACCTGCTCTCGACCCATCCTGCACAAACAACTACAGACCAGTCTCCAATCTCCCCTTCATCTCTAAACTTTTGGAACGCCTAGTTTACTCCCGCCTTACCCGTTACCTCTCCATTCACTCCCTTCTAGACCCTTCACAGTCCGGCTTCCGCCCCCTACATTCGACTGAAACTGCACTCATCAAAGTGACCAATGACCTTCTGACAGCAAAACGTAACGGTGACCACTCTCTGCTCATTCTTCTTGACCTATCTGCAGCTTTCGATACTGTTGACCACCATCTCCTACTCTCTAGGCTCCAGTCACTAGGCATTAAGGACACTGCACTCTCCTGGTTCTCTTCCTATCTCTCTGACCGCTCCTTCAGTGTTTTGTTCTCTGGCTCCACGTCATCTCCTCTTCCTCTTGCTGTCGGGGTACCTCAGGGCTCAGTCCTTGGCCCCCTTCTTTTCTCTCTCTACACGGCCCCAATTGGACAGACCATCAGCAGATTTGGCTTTCAGTACCATCTTTATGCTGATGACACACAACTATACACGTCTTCCCCCGACCTTACCCCCGCTGTACTACAGAACGCCAGTGACTGTCTGTCCGCAGTCTCCAATATCATGTCCACTCTCTATCTGAAACTCAACCTCTCCAAAACTGAACTTCTTCTGCTCCCGCCGTCTACTAACCTCCCTAAATCTGACATTTCCTTCTCCGTGGGTGGTACCACAATAACACCCCGGCAGCAGGTGTGCTGTCTGGGTGTTATGTTTGACACCAATCTCTCCTTTACATCCCATATACAATCCCTTGCCCGCTCTTGCCGCTTACACCTAAAGAACATCTCTAGAATCCGCCCTTTTCTCACTATGGAAACAACAAAAACCCTCACTGTTGCATTGATCCACTCTCGCCTGGATTACTGCAACGCTCTATTAATTGGCCTCCCCGTCACTCGACTATCCCCTCTCCAGTCCATACTCAATGCAGCAGCCAGGATCGTCCATCTGGGTAATCGGTACTCGGACGCGTCCGCTCTTCGCCAGTCGTTACATTGGCTGCCCATTCATTATAGGATCCAATTCAAAGTACTTGTTCTCACCCACAAAGCTCTCCACAGTGCGGCACCCCCTTACATCTCTTCTCTCATTTCTGTCTATCGGCCTAGCCGATCGCTGCGCTCTGCAAACGACTTTCGACTAACCTCTGCACTAATCCGTACCTCCCACTCCCGACTCCAAGACTTCTCCCGTGCTGCTCCTATCCTCTGGAATGCTCTACCCCAAGAAATCAGGACTATCCACAATTTGCATAGTTTTAGGCGCTCCCTCAAAACACACCTGTTCAGAGCGGCCTATCACATTCACTAATCAAAGTCATTCTCTGTGTAAGTGTGCGTGCGTAGCCCATTCACTATCTCCATCCATCCTTCACTCCTGCAAGATGGCTGGACCTTCATTGTAAATACACCATTGTAAATACACACCTGTACTCTGTATCTCCCTCACCTCATTGTAGATTGTACGCTCTCACGAGCAGGGTCGTCTTATTTCGTCTTATTTTGCTTTAATTATTGTATTGTTAGCGTTGTTACTTATGACTTGTGTTTTGAAACTGTTAAACTGTAAAGCGCTGCGGAATATGTTGGCGCTATATAAATAAAGATTATTATTATTATTATTATATATAGTGGTATATATATTATGTTATGTGTATATATTATGTATATATTATACATATTTATACATATTACATATAAATTATATATATTATGTGTATATATATTTTATAAATATATATCTATATAATAGATATATATTACATGTATTTATTATATGTATATTGTGATGCAGTGACCGCTGTGACAGCTAGGGGGCGCTGTCTGGGTCATGCACACAGGCATCTCCATTGTGGTAATGGAGATAGGATGGTAAATGACTGTATCCCAGGGTGGATGGCCCTGGGATGGAAGCTGAAATATGTGGTAATCAGCAGAGGTAATGCTGAACGTTTACTACTATGTATCAGGGAAGGCTTTCAGGTGGCTTGGTGAGATGGGCGGAACCAGTCACCTACAGACCCACCCAGGGACATGTGTCTGAGTGCCCAAAGTATATGTGTGTGTATGGTTGGGTGTCTGAACAGGACCTGCAATGAGGTCATAGCTATGTGATCTGGTAGGCGTGGCTACGGACCATATAAGGTGACCAGGGTAGGTCACATGGGAGAGAGTGCCTGGATCTGATTGGTCCGTGTGGAAGGTCCTGGAAGGCCACATGTGAGAGCAGAATCTGTGACAGACTGCATTTGGAGAGCCACTGTCCGGCTGTGGTTCTGGAACCGTGAGGCGGCCTAGTGAATAAGGCACTGTCTGGAACGGTGAGCCCAGTGCGACCGCTTCCCTGAGAGAAAGGACTAACTGAGAGTCGGCATCTGGAACAGGAGCTCCTGTGAGGTAACTCCAGACATGGGGATATAATTGTTGGTGCCTGTGAAATTCTATGGACATTAATGAAGTGTGTGGCCACCCACAGTAACTGGACAAAGAGGTCCAGTGTGTTTAGTGACAGCGTATCCATGCCATGTACTATGCAATGTTATGGACTATGTGTGAGCCTGTGAAGTATAAACATGGCTTACGATGCGGTTTATGATGGCCCAATAAACTGCATTGGACTGTTTTAAGTGAAAGTGTTCCTGTGTGCATCAATACCGCAGCCAAGTGAGTGTCCCCCAATACACTCAGTGAGCGCTACCTTACATAATATATATTCTATATATATTACATATTTATATATATATATATATATATATATATATACACACACACTGTTTATATATATATAGTGATAAAACACTCCGGGATCGCCTTTGCTGGGGTCAAAGGTCACGTGCATTCAGCATGAAACTCAGGCGCAGAGCTGGGATTCGGGTGTAACTGACCCTGGGTCAGGTTTATTAACGGTGAAAGCAATGCAAAAGGAAATAAAACATAAAACAAATCCTTGCCTGTCCGGCACTAACTAAACAATGGACAACCTAACTACCAACTGGCGGGCTTCTCCCGTCCAGCCAAACCACAGTTGCAGTGGGCACTGCTTCCACTCACGTGTGTCTCTCACACAGACAGGCTCTCTGTGTTCCCAGGCTGAGACACTCACACAACCACCTGGCATCCTTTTATATCCACCTCCCATTATTCATTAGCAAGCAGGTGCGATACTGACCAGACTAGGCCACATAGGAAAGGAATCTGGGCGAGATATACCTGCCCTCATCCACTATTCCCACATGATTCTCACATATCCCCCCCTTCTGCTCAGACCACTCCGGTCGAGCAATGACACCCGCCAAACAGTGCACTCGGGACAGGGCATCTGCATTTCCCATCTGTACCCCTGGGCGGTGCTCCACCGTAAAAGTGTAGGCCTGCAGGGCAAGGAACCACCGGGTCACCCGGCTATTCCGTTCCTTGTTCAAGTGCATCCACTTGAGAGGGGCATGGTCAGTGATCAGCCTGAACTTTCGGCCCACCAGGTAATATTTGAGGGCCTCTAGAGCCCACTTAATGGCGAGGCACTCTTTTTCTACGACTGCATACCTTTGCTCGTGTTTATTCAGCTTCCTGCTGAGATAGAGGACTGGGTGTTCCACTCCGTCCCTCACTTGTGAGAGTACGGCCCCGATACCGGTATCAGAGGCATCCGTTTGTACCACAAACTCACTGCGGAAGTCCGGAGTCACCAGTACGGGCTGAGAGCAAAGTGCCCGTTTTAGGCTATGGAAGGCTTCTTCAGCCGCTAAACTCCATTTAATCATGACGGAGTCTTTCCCTTTTGTAAGATCCGTCAGGGGGGTAGCGATGGCTGCAAAATTGGGTATGAACCGGCGATAATAACCGGCGATCCCCAGGAAGGCTTGCACCTGCTTCTTGTTGACAGGTTGTGGCCAGTCCTGAACCGCCTGAATCTTATCAACCTGGGGTTTAACAACACCCCTCCCAATTACATACCCCAAATACCGGGCTTCTTCTAGCCCGAGGTGACATTTCTTGGGGTTCGCGGTTAGACCTGCCTCCCACAGGTCGTCAATCACAGCTTGTACTTTCTGGAGATGAGTCTCCCAGTCCAAGCTGTAAATGACAATGTCGTCCAAATAGGCCGAAGCGTACTGCCTATGTGGCCTCAGGACTCGATCCATCAGTCTTTGGAAGGTCGCCGGTGCTCCGTGCAGACCAAACGGCATATACACATACTGAAATAGACCTTCTGGGGTAGCAAATGCTGTCTTTTCTCTGGCAGCCTCCACCAGAGGGATCTGCCAATACCCCTTTGTTAGGTCTAGGGTCGTAATATACCGGGCTTTTCCTAACCGATCTATCAACTCGTCGACCCGGGGCATGGGGTAGGCATCAAATTTTGAGACCGCATTCAGTTTCCTGAAGTCATTGCAGAACCGGATGGTGCCGTCCGGTTTAGGAATTAGCACAATCGGGCTGGACCAAGCACTGTGCGATTCCTCAATGACACCTAACTCTAACATTGCCTTCACTTCTCGGGAAACGGCTTCACGGCGCGCTTCCGGGATTCGGTAGGGCTTTACGTGAACTGTGACACCAGGTTCCGTTACCATGTCATGTTTTATTAGCGTAGTCTGCCCGGGTTTTTCTGAGAAAAACTTTTGGTTGTGAAGTAGAAACTGCCTGACCTCAGTCTTTTGCCGCTCCGAGAGAGTCTCTGCAACCCGTACCTCCGGTACGGAATGTGAGCAGACAGGACGGGCCAGCTCCGCTGACAAGGCAGACCGATCCTTCCAGGACTTTATCAGATTTACATGATAAATCTGTTCAGGTTTCCGTTTACCTGCCTGGTATACTTTGTAGTTTACTTCACCAACTCTTTCCTTGATCTCAAAGGGGCCCTGCCACTTTGCCAGGAACTTACTGTCCACCGTGGGGACCAGGATCAACACCCTATCTCCGGGTGCAAACGTACGGATCTTGGCGCCCCTATCATAGATTCTTTTTTGGGCTCCTTGAGCCTGTATCATGTGTTCTTTGACGATAGGCATAACAGCCGCAATACGGTCCTGCATTTGTGCGACGTGATCTATCACTGTTTTAAACGGAGTGACCTGATGCTCCCAGGTTTCTTTTGCAACGTCTAACAGTCTGCGAGGACGTCGGGCGTACAATAACTGGAAAGGCGAGAATCCAGTGGAAGACTGGGGTACTTCCCTGATGGCAAAAAGCAAATACGGAAGTAAATAGTCCCAGTTCTTCCCATCCTTGTCTATCACCTTTCTCAGCATCTGCTTCAGAGTTTTATTGAACCGTTCGACCAACCCATCTGTTTGAGGGTGATACACGGATGTGCGTAACGGTTCGATTTGTAACAATCGGCAGAGCTCCTTCATTACCCTGGACATAAAGGGGGTCCCCTGGTCGGTGAGTATCTGTTTTGGTATACCGACCCGACTAAACACATGCACCAGTTCCTTGGCAATCGTCTTGGTGGCCGTGTTACGCAAAGGGATGGCCTCCGGGTAACGAGTGGCATAATCCAAGATGACCAGGATATGTTGGTGTCCACGTGCAGACCGTGGAAGGGGCCCAACTAAATCCATCCCAATCCTCTCAAACGGGACTTCAATAATAGGTAGGGGTACCAAAGGGCTACAGAACCGGGGCTTAGGTGCAGAGGCTTGGCAGTCAGGACAAGACTCACAATATACACGTATATCGTGATGCATGCCTGGCCAAACAAAACAGTGTAATATCCTTTCGGTGGTTTTCTGGACTCCCAGGTGACCTCCCATCACATGTCCGTGGGCCAGGTCCAGCACCTACCGCCGGTAGGGTTTTGGCACGACTAATAGTTGCACCGTATCTTCCCCCTTTTTCTCTATCTGATAGAGTAAATCATTCTCCAGAACCATGTAAGGATATGCCAGCCTAGAGCCAGGTTCTACGGGTACTCCATTTATCACTTTTACATTTGTCCTAGCCTGAGAAAGGGTAGGATCCTTTATTTGCTCGCTTTGGAAGTCATCTTTCTGAACTTCTAAATCCGGCAAACGGGGAGGTGGATGGCTGTCAGCCTCCTCCTCTTCCCCGGTCTCCTCCGTATCACCCGCCATGACTGAAAACGGGAACTGCAGGTCATTTCCCGCAGACTCTTCCCCCGAGTCTTCCGGGGAGACCTCTTCCCGGGGTTCGGGACCCACACGCGCCCTGGGAGAAGAATCATGTACACTATTACCCAAAGGCATCAACTGATTCTCCCACAATTGCCAGAAGTGGGGAAAATCCCGGCCCAGGATAACATCATGCAATAACGCCGGGACGAGTCCCACTTTATGTTGCACAGACCCATAGGAAGTTGTAATGCATATGACCGTGGTGAGGTACGAACAGGTGTCTCCATGCACACACGTTACAGAAAATTTGTCTGATGGTCCAGTCGGGGCTGACACCAGACTGGCCTTCACCAGAGTCACCACACTTCCCGAGTCCAACAATGCCACCACATTTTTACCATCAACAGTTAAATCACACAAGTGTTTTTCCACATCCTTTTGACCGGCATTCACACTCACTAGCCGTGCAACCATAGACATGCGGTTTTTAGAGTCTGTGACGTCGCACTGCATGGGTTCAGTAGTGACCGGACAGTTCGCAGCAATATGTCCCATCTCTTGGCAGCGGAAACACCTAACGGGCCCCTTGCTTAGACCATAGTTCGTTACTCTCGGCCTCGCAGTGCGGGCTGTCCCGTTTTCCTCCCCCTACTGTCTTAGGGATTTTTCCATCTCCCCTACTCCCTGGAACAGTCTTACCGGTTCCACGTGGAGATGATGAAGAATGAGGTGGGGTAGCGTTGTCTCGGAGTCCTTCCGCCACGGAGTAACGTTCAACCAGATCCACCAGTTGATCTGCCGTCGTAGGATTTCCATGGCTTACCCACTTCCTCAGGGCTGGCGGTAGAGCTCTCAGGTACTTGTCCATGACGACTCTCTGGATTATCTCTGGCGCTGTCAGCACCTCGGGTTGTAGCCACTTCTTCGTCACGTGGATCGTGAACATCTGTGACCGCGGTGGTTTATCCGGCTGATAAGTCCATTGATGCACTCTCTGTGCACGGACAGCGGTCGTCACTCCCAGCCGGGCCAAGATCTCCACTTTCAGTTTGTCAAAGTCCTGCGCAGCTTCAGGCTCTCATTCATATTAAGCCTTTTGGGCCTCACCGGAAAGAAACGGGGCAATCAGGCCGGCCCATCTTGCCTTCGGCCATTTTTCTCGCAACGCCGTCCGTTCAAACGTAGTCAGGTATGCCTCGACGTCATCTTCTGTCGTCATCTTCTGCCAGTACCGACTCACGTGAATCACTCTCGACTCGGCTTCCAGGTTAACCTCAGGTAAGCTTGCCAAGCGCTGCGCCACCTGCTGGAGAAGCGAACGATCGGTAACTGTCATGTCCACCAATTCCTTCAGCTGGGCCATCATCACCCGATTAGCTTCTTGCTGGACGGCGGTGGACTGTACCAGCGCTTTCACCACGTCCTCCATGCTCATGCTTGCAACGTGATGCCCGCGTTCTCCACCACAATGTGATAAAACACTCCGGGATTGCCTTTGCTGGGGTCAAAGGTCACGTGCATTCAGCATGAAACTCAGGCGCAGAGCTGGGATTCGGGTGTAACTGACCCTGGGTCAGGTTTATTAACGGTGAAAGCAATGCAAAAGGAAATAAAACATAAAACAAATCCTTGCCTTTCCGGCACTAACTAAACAATGGACAACCTAACTACCAACTGGCGGGCTTCTCCCGTCCAGCCAAACCACAGTTGCAGTGGGCACTGCTTCCACTCACGTGTGTCTCTCACACAGACAGGCTCTCTGTGTTCCCAGGCTGAGACACTCACACAACCACCTGGCATCCTTTTATATCCACCTCCCATTATTCATTAGCAAGCAGGTGCGATACTGACCAGACTAGGCCACATAGGAAAGGAATCTGGGCGAGATATACCTGCCCTCATCCACTATTCCCACATGATTCTCACAATATATATATACACACTGTATATATATATAATGTATCTATACATATTATATACTCTATATCATATATATTAGATATATATAATATATATTAGATATATTATATATGTCAGTGTGATTTTACAGTAGCTGGACATGAATTGCCGACTTTTTAAAACAACACAGGTGCGTTTAAATCGGACAGCACTCGCATGGTGCGAGTGCTGTCCGATTTTTTTCTCGCACTCATTGACTTCTATTGGCGAGTCACATGACGGGCGGGTCATGTGACTGCGTGATGTCTGTAGCACGGCACATGCGCTGTGGCTAAGATGGGCGCATCATGTGATCGTGCCTTGTACGCGGCTCTGCGCCAGCGTGTGACGTCCCTCTATTGGCGGTTTCATAGGGAGGAGGGCGAAGTCTCATGGTTATGTATGAGATGAGAGGGTAAAAACAATTGGCCACTGGGTTGGCACCACGATTAATGGGAACATTGATTGGCAGATGGGATTATGCGGAGTTATATATGCACTATCTGTTTTGATTGGTACATTGTTGCCATGCAAATTTGGATGCATGGTAATGATTGGTGGGCTTATTTGGGGATTTTTGTTTATATGTGGATTAAATGTACGATATGTATAATAATAATGATGCTATGATAAATAATATCTTTATGATATAGTGTCTTTTTGAATGTAAAAGTATCTGGATGTAATTTTATGTGCTAAATGTAATTATATGTGATGGGTGTCACCGGAGTGGTGATTGGCTGTGCCACACCATAAAAGGTCACCATTTGTACTAGATGTTATACCTGAAAAAGGCCACAATATGGCCGAAACTTGTATCTTTCACTGGCAGAATAAATTTTTGACACGATTTCTCACCTGGATTGGATGCTGCTCACTTTCTTTTTTTATGGAAATGTTTGTTCATTTGGGTTCATGAACTTGGAGCCTGCATCCATTTTGTCCTTGCTGCGCTGTCGGCTGTCTTTTTTGATTTTGATATATATATATACAGTCATGGCCAAAAGTATTGACACCCCTGAAATTCTGTCAGATAATATTCAGTTTCTTCCTGAAAATGATTGCAAACACAAATTCTTTGGTATTATTATCTTCATTTAATTTGTCTTAAATGAAAAAACACAAAAGAGAATGAAGCAAAAAGCAAAACATTGATCATTTCACACAAAACTCCAAAAATGGGCCGGACAAAAGTATTGGCACCCTCAGCCTAATACTTGGTTGCACAACCTTTAGCCAAAATAACTGCCACCAACCGCTTCCGGTAACCATCAATGAGTTTCTTACAATGCTCTGCTGGAATTTTAGACCATTCTTCTTTGGCAAACTACTCCAGGTCCCTGATATTTGAAGGGTGCCTTCTCCAAAGTGCCATTTTTAGATCTCTCCACAGGTGTTCTATGGGATTCAGGTCTGGACTCATTGCTGGCCACCTTAGAAGTCTCCAGTGCTTTCTCTCAAACCATTTTCTAGTGCTTTTTGAAGTGTGTTTTGGGTTATTGTCCTGCTGGAAGACCCATGACCTCTGAGGTAGACCCAGCTTTCTCACACTGGGCCCTAAATTATGCTGCAAAATTTGTTGGTAGTCTTCTGACTTCATAATGCCATGCACACGGTAAAGCAGTCCAGTGCCAGAGGCAGCAAAGCAACCCCAAAACATCAGGGAACCTCCGCGATGTTTGACTGTAGGGACCGTGTACTTTTCTTTGAATGCCTCTTTTTTCTCCTGTAAACTCTATGTTGATGCTTTTGCCCTAAAAGCTCTACTTTTGTCTCATCTGACCAAAGAACATTCTTCCAAAATGTTTTAGGCTTTTTCAGGTAAGTTTTGGCAAACTCCAGCCTGGCTTTTTTATGTCTCGGGGTAAGAAGTGGAGTCTTCCTGGGTCTCCTACCATACAGTCCCTTTTCATTCAGATGCCGACGGATAGTACGGGTTGACACTGTTGTACCCTCGGACTGCAGGGCAGCTTGAACTTGTTTGGATGTTAGTGGAGGTTCTTTATCCAACATCCGCACAATCTTGCGTTGAAATCTCTTGTCAATTTTTCTTTTCCGTCCACATCTAGGGAGGTTAGCCACAGTGCCATGGGCTTTAAGCTTCTTGATGACACTGCGCACGGTAGACACAGGAACATTCAGGTCTTTGGAGATGGACTTGTAGCCTTGAGATTGCTCATGCTTCCTCACAATTTGGTTTCTCAAGTCCTCAGACAGTTCTTTGGTCTTCTTTCTTTTCTCCATGCTCAATGTGGTACACACAAGGACACAGGACAGAGGTTGAGTCAACTTTAATCCATGTCAACTGGCTGCAAGTGTGATTTAGTTATTGCCGACACCTGTTAGGTGCCACAGGTAAGTTACAGGTGCTGTTAATTACACAAATTAGAGAAACATCACATGATTTTTCGCACAGTGCCAATACTTTTGTCCACCCTCTTTTTTATGTTTGGTGTGGAATTATATCCAATTTGGCTTTAGGACAATTCTTTTTGTGTTTTTTCATTTAAGACAAATTAAATGAAGATGATAATACCAAAGAATTTGTGTTTGCAATCATTTTCAGGAAGAAACTGAGTATTATCTGACAGAATAGCAGGGGTGTCAATACTTTTGGCAATGACTGTATATATATATATATATATATATATATATATATATGTCAGCGTGATTTTACAGTAGCCGGGCATGAATTGCCGACTTTTCAAAAGGACATAGGTGCGTATAAATCAGACAGCACTCGCATGGTGCCAGTGCTGTCCGATTTTTTTTCTCGCCCTCATTGACTTCTATTGGCGCGTCTCGTCCGAGAATCACAGCAATACGCAGCATGCTGCGATTTTTTTTCTCAGTCTGATTTCGGATGAGAAAAAAAATCGAAAATGAGATGTCACCTATTGAATAACATTGGTCCGAGTGCAATCCGATTTTTTATCGGATTGCACTCGTCCGTATTTCTTGCCAGTGAGTATGAGCCCTAAGGGTGGGAATGTGGTGGTGTGGCCTAAGAAAATGTATGACCCGGAGGCCTTTCATCAACTGGGTAGATTGGATTGTTATAAAAAATTGACAATCAATCCCCTATCTAAGTATCAAATTGAAATAAAGACTATTTACAAGAGGCTAAAGATAATGATATCATCACTAGCGATCTTTTTTTCGGCCCTCCAGGTTCATGAATCCACCATTCCCACCCTTTATCTATTGCCTAAAGTACATAAAAACAAAGATATACCTCCAGGTAGACCTATAATTTCTGGTCAAGGCAATTATTTGGAAAACGTTAACAAATACATTGATTCGGAATTACAACCACTGGTCATGTCTCTTCCCTCCTATACTATACACACTAGTGACTTTCTAAAAAAATTGTATGGTATGCACATCGATGCAGATTCCATTTTGGTTACTTGCGATGTGGAATCTTTATATACTAACATCCGGCATACAGACGGTATATCAGCAGTCAAATTCTGTTTACAACATTCATCACTGCCATTTAATTTTATCACATTGATTCTTGATTTATAAAAATTTACATTGTCACATAATTTTTTTACTTTGACGATATATTTTTCATCTGGCAGGATTCCACTAACTCTTTGAATGAGTTTCATTAATGTTGTGAACTCTAACATACCATCACCAAAAGAACACTATAGATTTTTTAGATGTCCAAATTGTCAGGGATATAAATAATTGTTTACAGACAGATCTTTTCAGAAAGCAGACTGCAACCAATTCTCTACTTAATGCATCCTCCTCACACCCTCAGGCATTAATAAATTCAATCCCGATTGGGCAATTTTTACTCCTTCAACGCATTTGTTCTAACAATTCTGACTTTGAGAGACAAGCCATTGATCCGAGGTTTCTATCATTATACCACCACATGGTTTTATCCACTAGGTGGTGCTATATTACATCTTATTAATTTATTATATACATTCATTTGCAGTATTTGCATGTATTTGGTGCTGGCGGCCTTTTGTGGTTCCATTTTTTTATATTTTATTATTGTTATTAATTTTATTTATAGAAAATGTATTTGTCTTTTATTTCTATGTGCCACACTTTTCAATAAAGGCATTTTTAATATTATCTATCTTTTTTTATCCTGTTTCATTCCTACAATTTTACTTGATCCCTCCATTGACCTCCTTTCCATACTGGGTGGCTTTATTCATTTATTTAGTTATTTATGTATCTATTTAGTTATTTATTCATTCAGCAAAGCATCGCACTAGCTAAGCATCCAGCAAAAGACACTTACTCCATGACAGTTAGTCAGGACAGGAGTCAGGTAACCCACACTTTGCTGTCTTTTTAGCCATGTGCTTCATTTCTATCCTCCTGTGGTCCCTTGCCATCCATTCACTGCCCCACCCCCCCCTCCATCACCACTCATACACATCAGCCCCTCTATACTTTCCTCTGCCATGTACAGCTCCCATGCACTCCTCACCTTCCTGAAAAACCTCAGCCCATCTTGCTCAAAGACATTGCACAAAAAAACTGCTAACATTTCAAATAACTACTTGCTCTTTATGTTCTTACTCCTACTGATTTCAGGGGACATCTCCCCCAATCCTGGTCCACCATCCCCCAACCTCAACCCCTACCCTACCCCATATCAAAACCATAATAATCTAATTAATATTACTTGCACTCCTTCATCTCCTTCTTTCAATTGTGCCCTCTGGAATCCACGGTCTGTATGTAACAAGCTTCCTTTCCTGCACAACTACTTTCTGAACAACTCTCTGAATCTGTTGGCTCTCACTGAAACTTGGATTCAGGATTCTGACACTGTCTCCCCTGCTGCAATCTCCCATGGTGGCTTACAATTCACCCATTCCCCGAGACCCACAAACAGACCTGGTGGTGGAGTCGGCATACTCCTGTTGCCACAATGCACTTTCCAGGTCATCTCCCCAGTTCCATCACTCTCATTCCCTTCTTTTGAGGTCCACACCATCAGACTCTTCCGTCCCCTCTCGCTCAGAGTAGCGGTCATATACCGGCCCCCAGGCTCACCCACGCACTTCCTTAATCACTTCTCAACCTGGCTGCCACTCTTCATGTCCTCAGAACTACCAACCCTTATCCTGGGAGACTTCAACATCCCCATTAACAGCCCAAATTCCACATCTGCCTCCCAGTTTCTATCACTAACCACTTCTCTTGGCCTCTCACAGCTCTCAACCTCTGAGACACACAAAGACGGTAACACCCAGGACCTGGTCTTTGTCCGGCTTTGCGCAACCTCCTACCTAAATAACTCGCCGCTTCCCCTCTCTGACCACAACATTCTCTCCTTCATGCTCACAAATCCTCCCCACCCCAGCACATTCCTACCTATCACACATTCAGAAATCTACAAGCCATTAACCCTCAGACACTTTCAGGCTCCCTACACTCATCTCTGTCCCCAATCTCCTCTTTTTCCTGTCCTAATCTGGCTGTTCATCACTACAACAACACTCTAAGAAGCACCCTTGACCAGGTAGCGCCCCTCACCCTCAGAACCTTCAAACACAGAGTAAAACAGCCCTGGCTCACATTGCAAACTCAACTTCTCCAGCGATGCCCTAGGAGTGCTGAACGTGGATGGAGAAAAACCTGCACACCAGAAGACTTCATCCACTTCAAATTTATGTTAAGAACCTACAACTCTGCCCTTCACCTTGCCAAACAGACCTACTTCACCACCCTGATCTTCTCATTAGCCAACAACCCCAAGAAACATTTTGACATCTTTCACTCCCTCCTCAGGTCAAAAGCATAAGCTCCTATCTCAGACATTTGTGCAGATGACCTTGCCTCTCATTTTATAGAGAAAATAGATAATATCCATCAGGAAATCCACTCCCAAAAATCAAGTGCTGTGACTCCCATCCCTACCTGCATTTCCTCTGGCTCACTTTCAACATTTGATCCCATCACAGAAGAAGTTTACAGACTCCTCTCTTCTTCTCATCCGACTACATGCACTACCGACCCCATTCCCTCACATCTCCTCCAGTCTCTCTCTCCAGTCATCACAACTCACCTAGCTACAATCTTTAATCTCTCACTCTCCTCGGGCATTTTCCCATCCTCCTTCAAACACTCTATCATTACACCATTATTAAAGAAACCAGCTCTCGATCCATCCTGCACAAACCACTATAGACCAGTCTCCTATCTCCCCTTCATCTCTAAAATTTTGGCGCGCCTAGTCTACTCCCGCCTTACCCGTTTCCTCTCCACTAACTCCCTCCTAGACCCTTCACAGTCTGGCTTCCGACCCCTACATTTGACTGAAACTGCACTCAAAGTTACCAGTGACCTTCTGACATCAAAATGTAATGGTGAACACTCTCTGCTCATTCTTTTCAACCTTTCTGCAGCGTTCGACACTGTTGACCACCGTCTCCTTCTCCTCCATAGGCTCCAGTCACTAGGCATTAAGGACATTGCTCTCTCCTGGTTCTCTTCCTATCTCTCTGACCACTCCTTCAGTGTTTTGTTCGCTGGCTCCACGTCATCTCCTCTTCCTCTCGCTGTCGGGGTACCTCAGGGCTCAGTCCTTGGCCCCCTTCTCTGCTCTCTCTACAAGGCCCCAATTGGACAGACCATCAACAGATTTGGCTTTCAGTTCCATCTTTATGGTGATGACACACAACTATACACGTCATCCCTCGACCTTACCCACGCTGTACTACAGAACACCAGTGACTGTCTGTCTGCCGTCTCCAACATCATGTTCACTCTCTGAAAATCAACCTCTCCAAAACGGAACTTCTGCTCCCGCCGTCTACTAACCTACCTAAATCTGACATTTCCCTCTCCATGGGTGGCACCATAATAACACCCCGGCAGCAGGTGCGCTGTCTGGGTGTTATGTTTGACACCAATATCTCCTTCACATCCCATATACAATCTCTTGCCAGCTCTTGCTGCTTACACTTAAAGAACATCTCCAGAATTTGCCCTTTTCTCACCATGGAAACAACAAAAACCCTCTCTGTTGCATTGATCCACTCCCACCTGGACTACCGCAATGCTCTATTAATGGGCCTCCCCGTTACTTGACTTTCCCCTCTCCAGTCCATACTGTTACACCGCTCCGTCATACTCACCCGGCCTCCACTCCCACGCTGTAGCCGGCCTCCGCTCCCCCGCCACAGCCGGCCTCTGCTCCCATGCCACAGCCTCTCTCCACCCGACAGCCACGGCGGTCACCTCAGACGGGCTCACGGCCGACGCCATCCCTGCATGCAATGCGCATGCGCCATAGGCCGCGGCCGCGTCTCCCTGCTGCTTCTTGTGCTCCGGCTGTGCCATGACCCGGAAGCACCTTCGGACCAATGGCAGACCAGATGGGGCTATATCAGGCCGCTTCCCCCTGAGCGAGGTGCCTGATCATTGTGTTACCTTGCACACTTTGTCCTGCTTCCTCCTGTGCGCTCTACAGTCTCTTGGTGCCGTTCTCAGTGTTTCCTGCAGCAGCCTCGCAGCCTGTCTTCCGTGTTCGCTATCAGTTATTCTTAGTCCTGTTCCAGTGTTCCTGTTTCCTCCGTCTCCTGCCTCCGGTGTTCCTGACCCATCCTGCTCCTGTCCTGCTATCCTACTCCAGTCCTGCCTCCGGTGTTCCTGTTCCAGTCCTGTCGTCCTACTCCAGTCCTGCCTCCGGTGTTCCTGTTCCATCCTGCTCCAGTCCTTCTGTCCTCCTTTATTCCTGTCTCCTTTGTTCCAACTCTATCCTCTCATCTACACTTCAGTTCCTCCACGTTCCAGTCAATAGTCTTACTCCATTCCTGTCTCCTGTGTGCCAGCCCTGTTCTGTCACCTACACTTCAGTCCCACTGTCCTACTCCAGTCCATCCTGAGCCGCCCCTCTCTGTACCGGCTACCGTGGTGCTCGAACCCCTGGGCCTGCTCCTAACGGTCCCTGTATAGGGGTCGGTTCCACCTGGCAGCTCGCTCGGGGACCTCCGATCTCCAGTGAGAGATCTTCCCACGGGCATGCTCTTTGAACTGAAAGGAGGACTTAGTCCCTGGAGTAGCTCGCTGCTGACCAGCATGCGTTGCTATAGCTGGACCAGAGGTGGCAGCAGCAATGAAACCTACAGAGCTGGTCTGTAGCATCACATATTTCATGAATTGTAAAAAGCTAAAGAGCCACATATCTAAGACCTTGACATTGAAAAATAATATAATAATATGTCTGGAGCTGCCTGGTATTTCATTACTGAGTATAATAGGAATGTCAAAAATGTTGGGTAAGAGTCAGTTACGGGAAGAAATGTTTCCTGAGAAAAGAGGCTAAATGGATTCTGAAACTTAATACCACATTTCATCATAGATTAAATGTAATAAACAACCTTGTACATGTATAGAATATTAGTGCATCACTTTCTACAGTATGTTACCCTACACCTATGTTTTATTTTACTTATATCTAACAATGATATGGCGTAATTTTAATTAGTCACACAAATGAGTATACTGTAGTAGTCTATGCTTTGACTAAGCGCAGACTATGATCAAAACTAGTAGCCAAGTGTGTATCCTAACCAGCGCATAGTGATGTACATTTTAATTTATCTGTTCTAAAGCTTTGGAATTTCAATCTGTGGAAAGTTTTTGCATGTTTCAATAATGCACAGTAGCAAATTTGTTTGTACCTTGAATACCTTATCAATGAGTGGCCATATGAACAAAAGTAACCCTATTGACACCACAAAACCCACCCAAGGCAAAGTAACATATTACATAACAGAGCAGCAAGCAAAGAGTTAACACTGCTCTGCAAGGGAACAGGATGCTATTGCACAAGGAGGAAAAATTATAACAAAGAGATCTGGAGAGGTGTGGAACAGTATGCTTAGTGGCCCCTTCACAAAGGCTTCTATTGAGGCTTCAGGGGGAACTCTAAATGGAACATCTTGAACAATGGGGCAATGACATCCTTTTTATGAACACACTCAATGTAGATTAGTATAAGTATTCATACTCTGTATACACATGTACAGACACTGACAGCTGATGTGGGTTGAGCTATCGCCCTCAGTCAGTTATAACCTTATACTGTAGGTGATCTAGAAACAGAACTTTTCATAAATAGTCTAGAATGGTGTATAGCTGGAGAAAGTTCTCTTTCTATACTAATAAATTCACTATAACTGGTTAAAGGGAATCTGTCACCTATTTTTTCTTATATAAAATGCGACCACAGCTATCAGGGGCTTATCTACAGCATTCTGTAATGCTGTAGATAAGCCCCTGATGTAACCTGAAAGAGAAGAAAAACTAGTTAGATTATACTCACCCAGGGGCGGTCCGGGTCCGGTCTGGGTCCGATGGGTGTCGCGGTCCGATCCGGCGCCTCCCATCTTCTAGCGATGCCGTTCTCTTCTTTGCTTCCCATCGTGGCTCCAGCGCAGGCGCACTGCTCTGCCCTATTGAGGGCAGAGCAGAGTACTGCAGTGGTCAGGCACCAGACCTCTTTGACCTTTCCCGACACCTGGGCACTGCAGTACTCGTTTTATATTACTCGTTTTTCTTCTCTTTCAGGTTACATCTGGGGCTTATCTGCAGCATTACAGAATGCTGTAGATAAGCCCCTGATGGCGGTGGCCGCATCTTATATGCAAAAAAATAGGTGACAGATTCCCATTAAGGGCCCTCTCCCATCCCCCAACTCCATCAAAAAGGGCTTTTTTGCACTTGTATTTTTTTGTACGTGTGCTATCCATCATTTTTGCAGATAGATCATGAACCTAATACAGTGAATATGCTTTTTCACCTGTTTTTTTTTTGGCTGAAAAAACAAGCCTGAGATATATTCTACTTTTATCGGTGTTGCCAGTAACGCACTTATTACATGCAGATTTTCCGTTCATTTTACCCTGTGTAATGCAAAGTATTAAATCCTCAGTGGATGGATACCATGTTTTGGCATAGGTGGTTTCCTTCATTGGAGACTGCTCTTCCCGTGGTTGTTCCTTCCCAGGGAAAGACCTGGCTAGTCATTGCTTGCATCGAGAAACATGTGATGGTATCTCCGCGGCTTGTGTTTTGCGTGTTTTTGCATATTTCCCATAAGGGATGGGGCATTGCTCTAGAATCACTGCGTTGAGAAACACGTGATGGTGTCTCCACAGTGTTGGATGTTGATCTCCATGAGTTCATTCATCCTCACTTTGTGTCTTTTACTAGGCATTGCTCCTACTGGCCAGTTTCCTATTCCACACTGATGAGGGGCAATACCCCGAAACAGCTGTCTGTGGATGGATACCATGTTTTGGCATAGGTGGTTTCCTTCATTGGAGACTGCCCTTCCCGTAGTTGTTCCTTCCCGGGGAAAGACCTGGCTAGTCATTGCTTGCGTTGAGAAACATGTGATGGTGTCTCCGCGACTTGTGTTTTGCAAGCCTTTTCCACATCATCCTATAAATCCCAGCAATGATGTCGCTGGGCTGCTCTGTGCGCACATGACCTGTGATGTGGCTACAGGAGGGGAGGAGTCAGGGGTCACATGATCAGGGGACTCAGTGTATGCAGGACTCTGCTGTGCTGGTTGTCATGGTGCTGGATGAGGTGAAGTTAATGTGTGGGGTCAGTAGGGGTTTACAGGGTGGATGTAGCAGAGCTGTGTGTACAAAGTGTACAGAGTGGAGCCATGTGTGTACAAGGTGTATGAAGCCGAGCCATGTGTGTACGAGGTGTACGGAGCAGAACCGTATGTGTGTACGAGGTGTACGGAGCAGAGCTGTGTGTGTACGAGGTGTACAGAGCGCAGTTGTGTGTGTACGAGGTGTATGGAGCAGAACCGTATGTGTGTACTAGGTGTACGGAGAAGAGCTGTGTGTGTACGAGGTGTACAGAGCGCAGTCGTGTGTGTACGAGGTGTACGGAACGGAGCCATGTGTGTACGAGGTGTACGGAGCAGAGCCGTGTGTGCGAGGTGTAGAGAGCAAAGCTGTGTGTGTATGAGGTGTATGGAGCAGAGCCGTGTACGAGGTGTATGGAGCAGAGCCATGTGTGTATGAGGTGTACAGAGCGGAGTCGTGTGTGTACGAGGTGTACAGAGTGGAGCCATGTCTGTACGAGGTGTACGGAGTGAAGCCGTGAGTGTACAAGGTGTACGGAGTGGAGCCTTGTGTGTATGAGGTGTACAGAGTGGAGCCGTGTGTGTACGAGGTGTTGGGAGCGGAGCTGCGTGTGTATGGGGTGTGTAGAGCAGTGTTGTGTGTACAAGGTGTACTGAGCGGAGCCATGTGTGTACTTGGTGTATGGAGCGGAGGTGTGTTTATGAGGTGTATGGAGCGGATCTGTGTGTGTACGAGGTGTATGGAGCGGAGCCACGTGTGTACTGAGTGGAGCATAGCCAAGTGTGTATGAGGTTTATGAAGTGGAGCTATGTGTGTGCTGAGTGGAGCAGTATGTGTGCGAGGTGTATGGAGCGGAGCCGTGTGTGTACGAGGCATACAAAATGGAACCATGTGTGTATGAGCGTGCGTGTACAAGGTGTATGATGGGGAGCATTCATACCTCCCAACCATCCCGGATCCAGTGGGACAGTCCCGATTTTGATAGTCTGCTCCACTGTCCCAGCCGGGAGCTTAGTTTTCCTGCGGACACAAGAGTACACGGAGGAGCCCCGAGGAGCACTTTAAAATGCGCACGTGTCATTGGAAGTGACATGCTGGAAGCTGACCGGAAATGAGGTAATTTCAGGAGGAGATTGTGATGGAACCATGGAGGCACTTCAGGGAATGCTTCAGATCCATCACCGTGTCCTCCTCCGATAGCGTGGACAGCAGGATCGCCTTGGAATCGGGGATGCCGGCCATGTGAGCAGATCATGATATGTCATGCACCAGGACGCTCAAGTGGGCATTACAATGGGAGCCAGGCTGCTATAGTATCTTTAAAGAATCTTTCTTTCTCTCTCTGTTTCTTTTTCTCTGTTCTTTCCCTCTCTAAACGTTTTTTCCTTCTCTCTCTGCTTCTTTCTTTCTCTCTCTCTCTCCTCTTTCTCTCTCTCTCTCTGTTTCTTTCTTTCTCTCCTCTTTCTTTCTCTCTCTCTGGTTCTTTCTCTCTCTCTGTTCTTTCTTTCCCTTTCTAATCTTTTTTTCTTTCTCTGTTTCTTTCTCTCTTTTTCTTTCTTTCTCTCTCTCTCTGTTCTTTCTTTCCCTTTCTAATCTTTTTTTCTTTCTCTCTGTTTCTTTCTTTCTCTGTGTTTCTTTCGCTTTGTTCTTTCGCTCCCTCTCTAATCTTTCATTATTTCTCGCTCTGTTCTTTCTTTCTGTCTCTAATCTTTCTTTTTTTCCCTTTTCTCTCTGTTCTTTCTTTCTCTCTGTTCTTTCTTTCCCCTTTCTTTCTCTCTCTCTCTTTCTCTTTTCTATTTCTTTCTCTGTTCTTTCTTTTTTGCTGTTCTTTCTTTCTTTCCCCTCTTTCTCTCTGTTTCTTTTGCTCTCTGTTCTATCTTTCTCTAATATTTTTTCTCTCTCTGTTCTCTCTCTCTGCTCTCTTTCCCCTCTTTCTCTGTTCTCTCTTTTTCTCTCTGTTCTTTCTTTCCCCTATTTCTTTCTCTCTGTCTGTTTCTTTCTTTGATTCTTTCTCTCTGTTCTCTTTCTTTCTCTCTCTGTTCTTTCTTTCCCCTCTTTCTTTCTCTGTGCTTTCTTTCCCCTCTTTCTTTCTCTCTCTGTTCTTTCTTTCTTGCTTTCTTTCTCTCTCAGTTCTTTCTTTTGCTCTGTTCTTTCTTTCCCTGTTCTCTATTTCCCTTTCTAATCTTTCTCTCATTTTCGTTATTTCTCTGTTGTTTCTTTCTCACTGTTTCTTTTTCTCTATTTGTTCTTTATTTCCTTCTCTAATCTTTCTCTCTCTCTTCTTTCTCTTTCCCCTCTTTCTTTCTCTCTCTGTTCTTTCTTTCTATCCCCTCTTTCTTTCTCTCTCTCTTCCTTCTTTTGCTCTGTTCTTTGTTTCTCTGTTTTTTCTTTCCCTTTCTCTGTTTCTTTCTCTCTCTCTGTTCTTTCTTTCCTTCTCTAATCTTTCTCTCTCTGTTCTTTCTTTCTCTCTGCTCTCTCACTCTGTTCTCTTTCCCCTTTCTTTCTTTTTCTCTTTCTTTCATTCTCTCTGTTCTCTTTCCCCTCTTTCTCTCTGTTCTTTCTTTCACTTTCTAATCTTTCTCTGTTTCTTTCTTTCTCTGTTCTTGCTTTCTCTCTGTTTCTTTCTCTCTCTAATCTTTTTTCTTTTTCTCTCTGTTCTTTCTTTCTCTTTCTCTGTTCTCTTTCCCTCTGTTTTTCTTTCCCCTTTCTTTCCCTTTCTCTCTTTCCCTCTGTTTTTTCTTTCCCCTTTCTTTTTCTCTCTTTCTCTCTGTTCTTTCTTTCACTTTCGAATCTCTTTATCCCTCTATTCTTTCTCTCTCTCTGTTCTTTCTTTCTTTCCTTCTTTCTCTCTGTTCTTTATTTCTTTCTTTCCTTCTTTCTCTCTCTGTTCTTTATTTCTGTCTGTTCTTTCTTTCTCTCCCCTCTTTCTTTCTCTCTATGTTTTATTTCTTTGTTTCTTTCTCTCTGTTCTCTATCTTTTTCTTTCTTTCTCTTTCTTTCTATCTCTGTTCTTTTTTCTGTCCCTTTTTTCCCTCTCTGCTCTCTCTTTCTTTCTTTCCCCTTTCTCTTTGTTCTCTTTCCCCTCTTTCTCTCTCTGTTCTTTCTTTCTCTCTCCCTCTGTTATTTCTCTCTTTCTTTCTCTCTGTTCTTTCTTTCCCCTCTTTCTTTCTTTCTTTCTGTTCTTTCTTTCTCTGTCTGTTCTTTCTTTCTCTCCCCTCTTTCTTTCTCTCTGTTTTATTTCTTTGCTTCTTTCTCTGTCCTTTCTTTCTTTCTCTCTTTCTTTCTCTGTTCTTTTTTTGTCCCCTTTTTCTCTCTCTGCTCTTTCTTTTTTCCCATTTCTCTCTCTGTTCTCTTTCCCCTTTTCTCTCTCTGTTCTTTCTTTTCTTTCTCTCTGTTCTTTCTTTCTCTGTTCTTTCTCACGCTCTCCTTTCTTTCTCTGTTTTCTTTTTTGTCTCTCTCTGTTTTTTCTTTCTTTTCCTCAGTACCAGCCAATGTGCCCACAGTACCAGCCACTGTTATCATAATGTCAGCCACTGTGCCCAGCAGTGCTAAATGGTTTCAGTTGGGGCGTGGACATGGGAGTATCTAGCTGTGAAATGGGTGTGTTTGGTGTGTGGTCTAAAATTTGCCACAGTGCGCATAGCATGTGGCAGCCTTTGTCCCTCTTTCCCCTCTTCAAAAGTTGGGAGGTATGATGGTGGGCCCCAAGAATGATTTTTCTCTGGTGGGCCCAAGGTACACCAGTCCGACGCTGACAACTAATATCCCACATTATCCCATCAGAGCCACCAGACTACTACCTTCCTAATATCCCACATCATTCCATCAGAGCCACTGGACTACTACCACTAATATCCCACATCATTCCATCAGAGCCACTGGACTACTACCCCTAATATCCCACATCATCCCGTCAGAGCCATCGGACTACTGCCCCTAATATGCCACATCATCCTTTCAGCCTGGGGTCAGAACCAGAGCGCTGAATGGAACAGTTCTAACTTCCATACCAGGCTTCTCTTTAAGAGAGGCCTGGTGTCAGAACCAGAGCGCTGAGTGGAACGGTCTTAACTTCCATACCAGGGATCCCTTTAAGAGAGGCCTGGGGTCAAAACCAGAGCAATGAGTGGATTAACCCTGGCTTTCATACCGGAGATCCCAAGAGATGCTTGAGGTCAGTACCAAAGTGCAGAGTGGATTTTCCCTCACTTCCATACTGGGGATCCCTTTTAGAGAGGCCTGGGATCAGAACCAGAGTGCAGAATGGATTTGCCCTCACTTCCATACCAATGATCCCTTTAATAGAAGTCTGCATTCAGAATCAGAGCGCTGAGGGATTTGCCCTAACTTCCATACCAGAGATCCCTTTAAGAGGGAAAATGTGCCTATGGGATGGAGGATGTGTGATGGGTATATGGGCGCGGGACTATGAGATGGAGGATGTGTGATGGGTATATGGGCAGGGAGGGGGTGATTCATTTCTATCATGTGCTCTCTGTTCCTTTCTGGGGGGCAGACAATGGCTGGGAGCTTATTATGCTTCTGGAGATGCTAACTTTCTCCCTGCCGGTCACTGTCTGCTGAGGTATTGTGGAGCAGGAAACTGTTGCTCATAGCAACCAATCACAGCTCAGCCTTCATCTTTTAAACAGCTCTGGTGAAATGAAAGATGCTTAGTGATTGGATGGGGCTAAGTGGAGTGTGTGTGGTTGATACACACATACATACAGACATACATTCATTTTTATATATATAAATTACTTTTGTTAGATTCAAGTTATTTCTGTGACCATTGTGGGTTTATCTGTCATTAAACAAGGGGTATAAACAATTTTGAACACGTGTGCAACTTGCACTTCCGGTAAGCGCGAAAGAAATCCCGCCATCGTGACCCTGTCACATGATCATGGGTCACAGCTGGGCTAGCATGACAACCAGACATCTCCAGCAGACCTCTTTGATTGTCATAGCCAGATTGCTATGAGCGCCACCTGGTGGTTGGCGCTCATAGCAAGTGAGAATTTCTTCTATATACAGGCCTGTGTGTAGCAGAGCCAGACAACTGAAGCTTCTAGCGTTCCAAAAAGTAAGAAAGAAAATGTTTTTAAAAATATGAAATAAAAAAAGTTCAAATCAGCCCCATTCAAAATAAAACAATAAAAAAAATCAAACAAACACATATTTGGTATCACCGCGTTCAGAATCACCCGATCTATCAATATAAAAAAAAGAATTAACCCAGTCCCTAAATGGCATAATGAGAAAAAAATACAAAACACTAGAATTACGTTTTTTTGGTCGCTGCTACATTGCAATAAAATGCAATAACGGGGGATTAACAGATTGTATACACACCAAAATGGTATCAATAAAAATGTCAGCTCGGCACACAAAAAATAAGCAATTACCCAACCCCAAATCACAAAAAATGGAGAAGCTACATGTCTCGGAAAATGGTGCTCTTTTTTTACCATTTGGATTTTTTTCCACCACTTAAATAAAAAAGAACCTAGACATGTTTGGTGTCTATGAACTCGTAATTACCTGGAAAACCATAATGGCAGATCAGATTTAGCATTTAGAGAACATGGTGAAAAAAAAAACTATTTTGTAATTGCACTTTTTTGCAATTTCACCACACTTGGAATTTTTTTTCAAGTTTTCCAGTGCACGATATGTTAAAATCATCTGAGTCTTTCAAAAGTACAACTTGTCCCGCAAAAAGCAAGCCCTCACATGGCCACTTTGACAGAAAAATAAAAAAGTTATGGCTCTGGGAAGAAGGGGAGCGAAAAACGAAAATACCTCCGGTTGTTAAGGGGTTAAATGATGGAAGCTGTGTGAGGAATAGTATATAACATGAGTTTAGGGCTTAAGCAGGTGAGTATATTAATCGGATGAGTGCTATCTGATTTTGATTGTATAGCACACAGCCGTCACCCTGAAACCTGTTATTACATTTATTTCTCTGCCCCACAATGAGAAAGAAAATTGCAACATGGACTACTACTTTCTTCTGAGTCACAGACTAAACTCAACCATTAAAACCTATGGGTGCGTAAAAAAACAAACCCACACGGAACATCCAAGTGGCATCTGATTTTTATAGACACATCTCTATTATAACCTGGGAATCTGTATTTGATCATGTAGATATTTATTGTATTTAAATAGATTGTACATGGACATAATATCACACAGCTGTAGAAAACAGACACAGATGAAAATTTTAAAAACATTTTTTCCAAGTTTATGGAGGAAACTCGGACAATTTTTCATGGTTCATCTGCAGGAGCCCTAAATGTAATTGGCTAGTACTGAACCCAACCACATTCCCAATTATAAGAGGGTGTTTACACTTATGCAACCACTTTATTTTATTTTCAGTATCCTCCCCCCCACTCTAAATTATTTCTGTTTTTTTCTTAAAGGATTTGTACAGATTATATTAAAGATCAAAAAGATTTTGAAATGATCCTTCTTGGTATTAATTGATTACATGATTAAAAAGAATGTCTATTTTAACTGTAGTGTGTAAACTTTTTATATTTAGTGTAGCATCATATATTTCATGAACTGCAAAAAAGAGCTACATACAGTTAGGTCCATATATATTTGGACAGAGACAACATTTTTCTAATTTTGGTTCTAGACATTACCACAATGAATTTTAAAGAAAACAATTCCGATGCAGTTGAAGATCAGACTTTCAGCTTCCATTTGAGGGTATCCACATTAAAATTGGATGAAGGGTTTAGGAGTTTCAGCTCCTTAACATGTGCAACCCTGTTTTTAAAAGGGACCAAAAGTAATTGGACAGATTAAATAATTGTAAATAAAATGTTCATTTCTAATACTTGGTTGAAAACCGTTTGTTGGCAATGACTGCCTGAAGTCTTGAACTCATGGACATCACCAGATGCTGTGTTTACTCCTTTTTGATGTGCTGCCAGGCCTTCACTGCGGTGGTTTTCAGTTGCTGTTTGTTTGTGGGCCTTTCTGTCTGAAGTTTAGTCTTTAGCAAGTGAAATGCATGCTCAATTGGGTTGAGATCAGGTGACTGACTTGGCCATTCAAGAATATTCCACTTCTTTGCTTTAATAAACTCCTGGGTTGCTTTGGCTTTATGTTTTGGGTTAATTGGCCATCTGTAGTATGAAACGACGACCAATCAGTTTGGCTGCATTTGGCTGGATCTGAGCACACAGTATGGCTCTGAATACCTCAGAATTCATTCGGCTGCTTCTGTCCTGTGTCACATCATCAATAAACACTAGTGACCCAGTGCCACTGGCAGCCATGCATGCCCAAGCCATCACACTGCCTCTGCCGTGTTTTACAGATGATGTGGTATGCTTTGGATCTTGAGCTGTACCATGCCTTCGCCATACTTTTCTCTTTCCATCATTCTGGTAGAGGTTGATCTTGGTTTCATCTGTCCAAAGAATGTTCTTCCAGAACTGTGCTGGCTGTTTTAGATGATTTTTAGCAAAGTCCAGTCTAGCCTTTTTATTCTTGATGCTTATGAGTGGCTTGCACCGTGCAGTAAACCCTCTGTATTTACTTTCATGCAGTCTTCTCTTTATGGTAGATTTGGATATTGATACGCCTACCTCCTGGAGGGTGTTGTTCACTTGGTTGGCTGCTGTGAAGGGGTTTCTCTTCACCATGGAGATTATTCTGCGATTATCCACCACTGTTGTCTTCTGTGGGCGCCCAGGTCTTTTTGCATTGATGAGTTCACCAGTGCTTTCTTGCTTGCTTTCTTTCTTTCTCAGGATGTACCAAACTGTAGATTTTGCCACTCCTAATGTTGTAACAATTTCTCGGATGGATTTTTTCTGTTTTTGCAGCTTAAGGATGGCTTGTTTCACCTGCATGGAGAGCTCCTTTGACCACATGTTTCCTTCACAACAAAACTTTCCAAATGCAAGCACCACACCTCAAATCAACTCCAGGCCTTTTATCTGTTTAATTGAGAATGACATAACGAAGGGATAGCCCACACCTGTCCATGAAATAGCCTTGGAGTCAATTGTCCAATTACTTTTGGTCCCTTTAAAAACAGGGTGGCACGTGTTAAGGAGCTGAAACTCCTAAACCCTTTGTCCAATTTTAATATGGATACCCTTAAATGAAAGCTGAAAGTCTGAACTTCAACTGCATATGAATTGTTTTGTTTAAAATTCATTGTGGTAATGTCTAGAAAAAAAATTAGAAAAATGTTGTCTCTCCAAATATATATGGATCTAACTGTATCTATGACTTTGGCATTGAAAAAAGTCTCACATTATTTATCTGGAGCTGCCAGGTATTCCATTACTGAGTATAATAGGAAAAAAATTGGTGTTTGAGTCAGTTATGGGAAGAAATGTTTCCTGAGAAAAGAGGCTAAATGGATTATGAAACTTAATACCAGATTTCATCATGGATTAAATGTAAAAAAATAACCTTCTACATTTATAGAATATGCAACGAATGGAAGCGGAGACATAGATGTTGTAGTGAACATTCGCTTACAGTATTGCAATTTTTGTGGAATCACGGTACCACGAATCAGGGGACTCCGAAGGGGGCGTGACTATGGAAACCCCAGACACCAGAAGTAAGATCCCTCGAGCAGGATCAGATTGGACTGTTCAGGAGATGCAGGTGCCACCAACAGTTAGATCCCGGACACGTGGAAGCTGGCCCAGCAGAACAGGAGAACAGGCAGGGATAACAGGTAGCGTTGAACTTGACAGACGGGAAGCCACAGCACGGTACGGAGCTGGCACAGACAGTACTGACGTCGTCCAGGGAAACGGAGTGACGGACAGCTGAACGGAATGGTACTTGCACAGGCAGCACTGGTATCATCCCAGGAACAGAGTAGAGAGCCACTGGTAGTCTGAGAAGACAATCAGTATTAGCTAGGTACTGGCAGGACACTAGCGGTGTACAGCAGAACACAGGTGCTTCGGAACACTAAACCGGAAACTAGCAACAGGAAACACTTGCTGCTCCGGCGCCCTCTATGAAAGAGGGGCCAGAAGTAGTATGCACTATAACACCATTGGTTAGAAGCATATTTTAAAAATATGCGCTGTCTCTTTAAGAGACGGGGAGCGCACGCGTGCGCGATCTCAGCGTCATACCGGGAGATCCGCTCGCCGTGCGCCAGGAAGCAGGAAAGGCACCAGGGGCCGAGGCTGAGCAGCAGGGAGCAGAGTGAGAGTGGGGACCCCGACGGCCACCCCCGCGGAGGTACAGGTACAGATGTTACAGAATATTAGTTCAGCACTTTCTACAGTATGTTACCTTGTACCAATGTTTTACTTTGCTTTTTTCTAACAATGATGTAACGGAATTTTAATTTGCCACCCACTCGAGTATACTGTAGTAGTCTATGCTATGACGAAGAGCAGACTATGATCAAAACTAATAGCCAAGTGTGAATCCTAACCAGTGCATAGTGATGTACATTTTAAATTTATCTACTCTGAAATTCCAAAGCTTAATCTGTGAAAAGTTTCTGCATGTTTCAACTAGATGGGCATTTCCTGAAGGAAATACATGGTGCTTGAACAGCGCAGCCAGCTTTAGAGCAGTGTATCAGGTGTCAACTGTAAGAAAGTAAAGTTAGAATATGAATGTTCTGTATAGCCACTTTGGCACATTCGGCACCTCTGTAGCCACTTTGGCCACTTGGTAGCCACTGTGGCACATTCAGCCCCTTGGAAGCCACTTTGGCCACTGGGTAGCCACTTTGGCACATTCGGCACCTCAGTAGCCACTTTGGCCACTTGGTAGCCAGTTTGGCCACTTGGTAGTCACTTTGGCACATTCGGCCCCTCGGTAGCCACTTTGGCCACTGGGTAGCCACTTTGGCACATTCGGCACCTCAGTAGCCACTTTGACCACTTGGTAGCCACTTTAGCCATGTTGACACATGCTGCCACTTTGGCGCTCTGGGCCCCTCAGGGGCCACATTGGCACACTGGGCTTCTAAAGACACTTTGGTGTTCGTCGGCAGTGATGGCGAACCTTGGCACTCCAGCTGTTGGAGAACTACAGCTCCCAGCATGCTGGGAGTTGTAATTTTGCAACAGCTGGAGCGCCAAGATTAGCCATCACTGGGTGGGGCTTTTCAGAAGCCATTGGCGCACTGCGCCTTTGAGACCTTGAATCAGCGATCTGTCAGCTTCTATTAGCTAATACGGGTCATGTGTGGAAGCTGTATTTGCATAGCTGCCATCTTTGTAAGGTCACTGCACCTACGCTGTGGCTTCAAGCCATGTCAGTTGGGGGTCATGGAAAGGTCACCATTAATTACCATGGGAAAATTTTTGCTTAAAATGCGATTTTCTTAAAAGCTACAAATCGGATCGACTCCAAAAATACATAGCATACCTGTCCCCACCGAGGGCTTCGAAACGCCGCCTGAGCGGGGTCTCTGCGCCAAGCAGTTCGGGCCGCATTAGTTGCAGAAAACACGGAGAAGAAGTAGAATAACTAGATGTGTATTTCTTGAAGGAAGAACAGATAGTGCTTTGAAATGGTGCCCGGGCTGCCCCTTTAAGAGAGACTTGCCTGCTGTCCCTGCAAGACTTTCAACTCAGGACCCGTTTTAACTGTGGGTGCCTCTCAGGGGCCACTTTGGCCTCAGGGTCTGATTTGGTGGGTGGGGCCCCTCAGGATCCGATTCGGTGGCCTGGGCTCCTCAGGGTTTGAATTGGTAGCCGGGGCCCCTCAGGGTCCAATTTTTTGTGGCCGGGGCCCCTCAGGGTCCAATTTTTTGTGGCCGGGGCCCCTCAGGGTCCAATTTTTTGTGACTGGGGCCCCTCAGGGTCCAATTTTTTGTGGCCGGGGCCCCTCAGGGTCCAATTTGGTGGCCGGGGCCCCTCAGGGTCCAATTTGGAGGCCAGGGTCGATCAGCCTCCGATTTGGAGCCTGGGCTCACTCAGCTTTTGATTTGGCGCGCCGGCCCTTTAAGACTCATTTTGGTGCGCCGGCCCTTTAAGAACCACTTAGGCACGTCGGCCGTTTAAGAGCCAGTTTGGCACACTGGGCTTCTAAATCCATTTTGGTGCACATTCTCTCTCAGGGGCATGCGTCATGTGATGAAGCTAGATTTGCATTTGTGCTGTGGGTTTTGCTTTAAGAGCTGATATTATCTGCCAGAAACTCTGTCCTGGAGAGGTCATGTATAGTTCGTAGGCGTTGGCATAGTAACTGGGTCTGCCTGCGCATATCAATTAGCTTAACGGCCATTTGAATCGCCTCAGGGCATGTTTTCCCTATGGCAACATTTTCCCATTGAAATGCATTGAGGAAAATGTTTTTTCAAACGCAAATTGTGCAAAAACTACAAATACGATCGACACGAAAATTAATTAGTCCACCACTCGTGGATGCTGGCTTCGAAACGACACCTCAACGGAGTCTGTGCGTGTAGCGGTTCGGGCTGCATTAATTGCGGAAATCAACTGAATAATAATAAGAAGAAGCAGAAGAATAAGTTCGGATTACAAGATAGTGCTTTTTTCAAGCACTATAATAACTAGATGGGCATTTCCTGAAGGAAACACATGGTGCTTGAACAGCGCTGCCAGCTTTACAGCAGTGTATCAGGTGTCGACATAACATGCTAACTCCCGGTTGTAGTGATTTGGGGCTGTTTTTAAGTAATTTTTTTACACAGTCAGCCTTTGGGGCGTGCCCTGATCCTAATGCACACACTTAAAATTAAATCTGTGACGAAAAAGTCACTCAGACCCCGTTTTTCGGGGTATTTTTTTGTTGCAGTCGAATGTTAATGTATGCAGTAGCATCAGCTAAGGATTCCTCAGATTTTCCCGCAAAAACCGCATGCGGTTTTTTAAAAAATGCATGTGGTTTTTAAAAACACATGCGTTTTTTGCGGGAAAATCTGAGGAATCCTTTGCTTATGCTACTGCACACATGAAAATTGCACTGCAATGCCAAAATACCCCGAAAACCGGGGTCAGAGTGACCTTTTCTTCACAGATCGCCTCTGACAACCTGCCCCAGGCACTTCCAGCCTCTGACAACCTGCCCCAGGCTCCGACAGCCTCTGACAACCTGCCCCCAGCCTCTGACAACCTGCTCCCAGCCTCTGACAACCTGCCCCCAGGCTCCGACAGCCTCTGACAACCTGCCCCAGGCTCCGACAGCCTCTGACAACCTGCCCCCAGCCTCTGACAGCCTGCCCAGGCACATTCAGCCTCTGACAACCTGCCCCCAGGCTCTGACAACCTGCCCCCGGGCTCCGACAGCCTCTGACAACCTGCCTCCAGCCTCTGACAACCTGTCCCCAGCCTCTGACAACCTGCCCCAGGCATATCCAGCCTCTGATAACCTGCCCCCGGGCTCCGACAGCCTCTGACAACCTGTCCCAGGCTCCAACAGCCTCCGACAACCTGCCCCCAGCCTCTGACAACCAGCCCCCAGGCTCTGACAACCTGCCCCCAGGCTCCGACAGCCTCTGACAACCTGTCCCAGGCTACAACAGACTCCGACAACCTGCCTCCAGCCTCTGACAACCAGCCCCAGGCTCTGACAACCTGCCCCCAGGCTCCGACAGCCTCTGACAACCTGTCCCAGGCTTCAACAGCCTCCGACAACCTGCCCCCAGCCTCTGACAACCTGCCCCAGGCTCTTCAACCCTCTGACAACCTGCCCCAGGCATTTCCAGACTCTTAAAACCTGCCACAAGTTCCAGCAGCCTCTGACAACCTGCCCCAGGCACTTCCAGCCTCTGAAAACCTGCCCCAGGCTCCGACAGCCTCTGACAACCTGCTCCCAGCCTCCGACAGCCTCTGACAACCTGCCCCAGGCTCCGACAGCCTCTGACAACCTGGCCCCAGCCTCTTCCAGCCTCTGACAACCTGCCCCCAGCATCTGACAACCTGCCTCCAGGCTCTGACAGCCTCTGACAACCTGCCCCCAGGCTCCGACAGCCTCTGACAACCTGCCCTAGGCTCTTCCAGCCTCTGACAACCTGCCCCCAGCCTCTGACAACTTGGTAGCCACTTTGGCTATTAGCTAATACGGGTCATGTGTGGAAGCTGCATTTGCATAGCTGCCATCTTTGTAAGGTCACTGCACCTGCGCTGTGGCTTCAATCCATGTCAGTTGGGGGTCATAGAAAGGTCGCCATTAATTCCTATGGGAAAATTTTTGTTTAAAATGTGATTTTTTAAAAAAAACTACAAATCGGATCAACTCCAAAAAACATAGCACACCTGTCTCCACCGAGGGCTTTGAAACGCCGCCTGAACGGGGGCTCTGCGCCGAGCGGTTTGGGCCGCATTAATTGCAGAAAACGCAGAGACGAAGAAGTAGAATAAAATATAAGAAATCGGATTACAATATGTTGCTTGAACCTACAGGTTCAAGCACCATAATAATGCACAGTAGCAAATTTGTTTGAACCTTGAATATCTTATCAATGAGTGGCCACATGGACTAAAATAACCCTAATGACTCCACAGAACCCACCCAAGGCAAAGTAAGGCTGGTTTCACATTTGCGTTTTTTAGCACTGGAAAAAAACGCATACCTGCGCATGCGTTTTTTCCCCTATATTTAACATGGGTGCGCATACCTGCGCGCTGGTAAGCGCATGTATACGATTTTCATGCGCTGCGTTTTTTTGGGGTGTGCGTTTGGATTTTCCAGACGCAGCATGTTGCATTTTTTGGCCCTGCAAAAAAGCGCATGCACACATATGCGCACGTTTTGCGCTAAAAATGGCCATTATAGCCTATGGATGCGCATACATGCGCACTGGCATGCTCATGTATGCGTTTTTTTGCACATGCGTTTTTTTTTTAACCATGGAATTTAGGGGTTTAGGGTTAGGGTTAGGGTCAGGGTTAGGGTTAAGTATGGTTTGGTTAAGGGTCAGGGTCAGGGTTAGGGTTGGGGTTAGGGTCAGGGTTAGGGTTAAGTATGGTTTGGTTAAGGGTTAGGGTCAGGGTTAGGGTTAGGGTCAGGGTTAGGGTTAAGTATGGTTTGGTTAAGGGTTAGGGTCAGGGTTAGGGTTGGGGTTAGGGTCAGGGTTAGGGTTAAGTATGGTTTGGTTAAGGGTTAGGGTCAGGGTTAGGGTTAGGGTTAGGGTCAGGGTTAGGGTTAAGTATGGTTTGGTTAAGGGTTAGGGTCAGGGTTAGGGTTAGGGTTAGGGTTAGGGTCAGGGTTAGGGTTAGGGTCAGGGTTAGGGTTAGGGTTAAGTATGGTTTGGTTAAGGGTTAGGGTCAGGGTTAGGGTTAGTTAGGGTTTAGGGTTTGGGTTAGGGTATGGTTTGGTTAAGGGTTAGGGTCAGGGTTAGGGTTAGGGTTAGGGTCAGGGTTAGGGTTAGGGTTAGGGTCAGGGTTAGGGTTAGTAAAGTCATGGTTTGGGTTAGTGTGAGGGGCCAACTAATGTTGGAAAAAAACGCAAACGCGGTAAAAACGCACTAAAACGCATACAAACGCATAAAAACGCTGCGTTTTTTTCATGCATGCTCATAAAAATGCTTGAAAAAAACGCAGCAGTTGTATGCTTTTGTATGCGTTTTTTCAATGCGTTTTTTTGCGGGAAAAACGCGCTGCAAAAAAAAGCAAGTGTGAAACTAGCCTCACATATTGCATAACAGAGCAGCAAACAAAGAGTTAACACTGCTCTACCAGGGAACAGGATGCTATTGCACAAGAAGGAGAAATCATAAAGAGATCTGTGGGAACTCTAAATGGAACGTCTTGAACAATGGGGCAATGACATCCTTTTTATGAACACACTCAATGTAGATTAGTATAAGTATTCATACTCTGTATACACATGTACAGACACTGACAGCTGATGTGGGTTGCCCTCAGTCAGTTATAACCTTATACTGTAGTTGATCTAGAAACAGAACTTTTCATAAATAGTCTAGAATGGTGTATAGCTGGAGAAAGTTCTCTTTCTATATTAATAAATTCACCATAACTGGTTAAGGGCCCTCTCCCATCCCCCATCTCCATAAATAGGGGCTCTTTCACATGTCATATTTTTTGGTACATGTACTATCCATAATTTTTGCAGATAGATCACGAACCTATTACAGTGAATATGCTTTTTCACCTGTTTTTTTTTTTTTTGGGGGGGGGGGGGGTGGAAAAAACAAACCGGAGATATATCCTATTTTGATCCGTGCTGCCAAGTAACACACTTATTATATGCAGATTTTGCTGTTCATTTTACCCTATGTAATGCAAAGTATTAAATCCTCAGTTAGAATTGTCACAAGATGGAATTTCCCAATTGCACTATAATTATTTTAAACTCTATATGTGATGGAAATCTAATACTTGTGCTGTACCATGTGCAGTTCACTATGAGACCAAGGTATACTAGGTGAGAATCACAGTGGTTATTAGTTACCGGATGTAATAATTGTGTAAATAAATATTACCATGTCCATATCGTCAGGGTACGTGCCCGCGATCAGGATTTGGTGCTGGTTTGACACTGTGTATTTATGCTGCGTGAACCATGCAGCGGCCAGCTGTTACAGCATAGTGGATGAGATTTCTAGAATTCCCATGTCCACTGCGTCTATGTGTACCCCCGGATCACCCAGTGCCATAACTATAAACTTCGGGGCCCTGGGGCAAACCTTCATAGTGGGGCCCCTCAACATTTCAGTTACTAGAGGTTGTGCAGAACGTGGTGAAGCCTGCTACGCATTGTTGTATACAACACACAGGCTTCACCACGTTCCGCAAGACCTTTAGTAGATTTTGTTTATGATGCAAGTTTTAGAAGTTAAATATTCAGTGAATATGTTTGGAAAATTAATAAGGTGAATAATTCCAAATGTTGCACAATTTTCAAATAACTGTATATGTTTATTAAATATTAAGTAGTTTTAAACAGTATATATTTAAACTTTGTTCACTTAAACATAACATTACTTAAACATAACCAATTTGTTCAGTTTTAAGCAGCTACTTAAACATTTGTTTCCTAACTTTAAGAGAAGCGAATTCATCAATTACTTTGTCAAAGTTGATCTGTTGAGCTCGATCATTCTCAATTGACAGTAAAGCTAAGCTGCTGAGTCTTTCTTGAGCCATAGTACTTCTCAAGTAGTTTTTTATGAGTTTAAGCTTAGAGAAGGATCGTTCAGCCTTAGGGTAACGTTACACATAATGATGTCCCAGCGATCCCACCCACGATCCACCGTGGATGGGATCGCTGGCACATTGTTAGCTGATCGCTGGTGAGCTGTCACATAGACAGCCCCACCAGCGATCAGGACCATCAAGCACGCTGGTTACCAACGTAAACATCAGGTTTCTAAGGGCTGCGGGGCCCTTAGAAACCCGATGTTTACCCTAGATACCAGCGTGCACTGCAGGCAGGGCGGAAGGTGGAGGCAGAGCGGCGCACAGACAGACCGACGTAGCTCTGCTATCTGCTACTCCGGTCTGACAGACTGAAGTAGCAGATAGAGCTACTCCGGTCTGTGCGCCGCTCTGCCTCCACCTCCCGCCCTGCCTGCAGTGCATGCTGGTATCTAGGGTAAACATCGGGTTTCTAAGGGCCCCGCAGCCCTTAGAAACCTGATGTTTACATTGGTAACCAGCGTGCAGTGTCGCTCATCGCTGGCTCCCGCTGCCACACGCAGCGATGCGCGCTGGCCAGCGGGAGACCAGCGATGGAAAAATGGCCCAGGATGATCCAGCACGATCAGCGATACCCAGCGGAGAGATCACTGATGTGTCCCAAAATCAGCGAGATCGCTGTGTGTAACAGGCCCTTTAGACACAGTCACAGGAACAGTGAAATACATGATGCACGCTGTGCAAACATCTGGATAGCTTGATGAAAGTGAAGAATGCTCGACTATTAGGAAATCAGCAAATTCCTTAACACTTTTCATTTTTTCCAACGAATTTTGGCCGCTGACCGATGAGCAATGGCCAATGAGCAGTTCAGCAGTTGGGGTAAACAAGACCTCAGTGTCAGTGCACGTCGCGTCGCGGCCGCTGCCTGAACTATTGGCTGAGTCACCGCCTGGCGCGACACCACATGATCAGTTAACAGTCTACTGTCTGTCATAGAGCTCCTGTTACTAAGCGAAATAGCGTTTCCTCGTTTAAAGTATAAACGAACAAAAAACATTTACGCTTGCACTTTCATGGATCTTTTCATTATTTTTATTAACTTTAAATTCGAATAATATAGGAGCTGGGCATTTTATGAGAAATTAAAGTATTAAAATACAATTTTTTACCATCAGTTTGGGGCCCTTTGGGTGGTTGGGGCCCCGGGGCAGTGCCCCGGCTGCCCCGGTGATAGTTACGGCCCTGGGATCACTCACGGAAACAGACATGCGGTGCATCTTTCAGATCCGCAGCATGTCCATTTCTCTTGCGTGAATGCATGCAAGTTTTCCTCATAGACTTGCATTAGTGAGGAAAATCCGCATATGTATAAAATGTTAATGTGGGTCCGCTAATTTGCATAACAGGTGCGGAAATGGTGCGGACATTCTGCAGTGTCAAAACCGTAGCAGATCCTAAACGTGGGAACGTCCTGTCCCCTTAGTGGACACACTACTCCTGAGAAAACAGGGACATTGATAGTTGAGTGGCTTCTGTGGTCCCCTACATAAGGCATTATTCAGACGTTTATTTTCACACATATATTTGTGGTGCTCGTGTCTCTAGCGCCACAATGTGCCTGCATGTGTGCTATAATTTATCTGTATTGCCAGTTATGGTGAGGTCCAAGTTCTCTGCTGTTATAATTGCATTCACACATTGTTACCCGATCCCTTAATGGCAGAATGTACATCTTTGCCTGAACCAGGAAGTGTGATCCCTCTATTGTTGAGCGAGTATACTCGTTGCTCGGGTTTTCTCGAGCAGGCTCGGGTGTCCTCCAAGTATTTTGGTGTGCTCGGAGATTTAGTTTCTGTCGCCGTCACTGTATACATGGGGAGATTGCCTGTTAGGGAATTCCCACATGTATTCAGGCTGTCTAGCAGTCGTAAATCATGCAGCTGCTTCGACAAAAACTAAATCTCCGAGCACACCAAAATACTCTGAGGACACCCGAGCATGCTCGGGAAAACCCGAGCAACGAGTATACTCGCTCATCACTAGATCCCTCAGATGGGAGGAGGGGTTTGAGTAGTTGCAGTTTTGAGGTCTAGCTTGATGGCGTTCCTGCAGTTAGTGAGAAGCAGCGTGCTCTCTGCAAGGACAGCTGCATAAGACAGGGTCTGGAGCACAGAGAATTCCAGCGTCTGTGCTAAACTGTGAATCTGCATCTGCTCAGTCTTTATATAACTAGCAGAAGAGAACTTTTACCCATAAGTTCAGCAATTGCATGGAAATCAGTGACACTGTTGTAAGAAGAAGTGTTTTGACAGGACTCGCATTGCCTGCTTGCTGGAATGGATCACAGATCCAATAACTGGTTACCTTAGACCTCTGGGGTTCCAAAGAATCATTTACCAGAAGTAGAATTGGCAGCAGGAAGGCTACCCAACCTCACAGCAGAGTTAGGCTACTTTCACACATCAGGTTTTCGGCGTCAGGCGCGATCCGGCGTCGTGCCGGAACGCCGGATCCGGCAAATGTTTAGTAAAACCTGATGTGACGGATCCGGTTTTCTGCCGGATCCGTCTTTTTCTTGACAGACAAAACCGGATCCGTCTCATCCGGTTCATCCGTTTTTCTATCCGTTTTTCGACGGATTACGCCGGATCCGGTTTTTAAAATTGACCCTTGTGGCCTTCCGAACGGGATTGGCTACTGGAAAACTATATATAGCATGTTCCTACAGCCCTTCTTTGACAGGTTGTAGAGGAGAAAGTGCAGGTTGGAGAGAAGAGCAAGTACTGGCGAAGATGGATGTTGTCATTGGAAATATTTTGAAGAATTTGGCGGATTTTACAGCGGAGGCGAATCGTTTGAGGGTGATTGTTCTGGAGAAGGAGAGAGCGAGACAGCAGCGCATCAGGCATCGTAGACGACGTTTGTGGATCCACCCCATCACAGCCAAGAGAATGACGCGTGGGGTCTATTCTACACTATGCATGGACCTTCGACGAAACCCGGATAAATTTTTTGGATATGTTAGGATGAAAATGGAGAATTTTGATTACTTGGTGGAGCGCATTGCACACCTCATAAGAAAAGCGGACACCTATTGCCGCTTCTCAGTTTCACCCGCAGAGCGTCTGATGGTGACTTTAAGGTAAGCCACATTTATTGGATATGATCGCATCAGAGCACACTTTCACTGCAATCTTGTTGGTGGTAATTTGTATCTCCAAGTGTTATAGGTCAGTTTTGGTATGTAATGCTGTGATTTAAAACTAATTTATTGTTTTTTAATTCCCCACAGATTTCTTGCAACTGGAGAATCCCTTTCGTCACTGCATTTCCAGTACAGACTCGGGATTTCCACCATATCTGGAATTGTGAAGTACACATGCCGTGCACTGTGGGACTCCTTAGCTGAAGAGTTTTTACCAGAGCCCACAACAGAGAGGTGGATTGAAATTGCTGACAAGTTTCAACAGATATGTCAGTTTCCAAACTGCTTGGGCGCTGTGGACGGGAAACATATCCGCATTGTAAAGCCAGCTGGATCGGGATCGGAATATTTCAATTACAAGAAATATTTTTCAATTGTCCTCATGGCCATCGCTGACGCGGAATACAAATTTATTGCGGTTGATATTGGGGCCTATGGCCGCTCCAATGACTCTCAAGTTTTCAAACTGTCTGCCATGGGGCGTAAACTGTATGGAAACACCTTCCAGTTCCCACCACCTAGACCGCTGCCGCAAACATCTGGTCCACCTATGCCATTTGTCTGTGTAGGGGATGAAGCCTTCCAGCTGTCAGAACACCTTTTGAAACCGTACTCTAGCAGAGGATTGACAAGACCAAAACGCATTTTTAATTACCGCCTCACAAGAGCAAGAAGAATGGTTGAATGTACCTTTGGTATTCTGACAGCCAAATGGCGGGTCCTATTGACTGCGATCAACCTCAAGACAGAAACTGTGGACGAGGTGATCAAAGCGTGCGTGGTACTCCACAATTTTGTTATCTGCAAGGAACCCATTTCCATTGAGGACACCTCTGAAGAAACCACCTTGCAAGATTACCATGACATTACCACTAGAAGTTCTGTGACGGTTTCAGTAATGAGGGACAATTTTGCACTATACTTTATGTCACCTCAAGGCAGAGTACACTGGCAGGATGACAGAGTGTGAAAGATTTGTGCCCTAACCAAACTTGTGTACCTTCTGTACCAACAGTATATACCTTTGCCAACCAAAGTTGGCTATCTTGTCATGGTCTCTATTTTTAGCTTTAGGCCACAGGTGTGTACCTGGTTGTGTTTTATGCAAAGTATTTCACCTTTTAACAAAAGTTGTGTACATTGTTAGGAAATCACCAACAATAAACACAACTTTTTAGGTGAAATACTTTGCTTCAAACACAACCAGGAACACAACTGTGGCAAAAAGCTAAAATTTACCCACAGTTATATACCTAGTTTTGAATACCATTTCACCTTTTAAATACCCTGTATTTAACCTTTTTCGCCGCAGAAAGAAATGACAGACAACCAGTGTAAAATAATTTAACTTTTGTTGAAAAATGTTTTTTTTAGTAAACTTTTTTAAAATTTTAATAAACATGTTTAATAAAAATTTGAAACTATAAAACTGAAACCATAAAACTGGTCATTTTTATTTAAATACACACATTATAATTCGGTGTAGTGTGTGGTGGAAATACTGCTGTAGGGGCTGCGGGACACTTCGACACTGGGAGTGTGGAGAGAGGACTAGGATCGTGGTGGGGAAGGAACAGTTAGAGGTGAAGGTGTGGAAAAAACTACAGAATGGGTGGACATGTGGGAAGCAGAAGAGGTGGTGTGTGGTGGAGTGGAGGGTTGGGCAGGGACTGTAGGAGCAGATGATGTTGATGGCAAGTTGTATGGGGAAGGAGTTTGGTACGGGGCAGGTTGCTGGAAGTGGGGAGATGTCTGGTACGGGGCAGGTTGCTGGAAGTGGGGAGATGTCTGGTACGGGGCAGGTTGCTGGAAGTGGGGAGATGTCTGGTACGGGGCAGGTTGCTGGAAGTGGGGAGATGTCTGGTACTGGGGAGGTTGCTGGTACTGGGGAGTTTGCAGGTACTGTGGAGGTTGCTGGTACTGGTGAGGTTGCTGGTGCTGGGGAGGTTGCTGGTGCTGGGGAGGTGGATGGTGCTGGGGAGGTGGATGGTGCTGGGGAGGTGGATGGTGCTGGGGAGGTGGATGGTATGTAATAGGAGGGGGAGGATGGAAAGTGGCTGGAGGTGGATGGTATGTAATAGGAGGGGGAGGATGGAAAGTGGCTGGAGGGGGTGTAGATGTAATAGGAGGGGGAGGATGGAAAGTGGCTGGAGGGGGTGTAGATGTAATAGGAGGGGGAGGATGGAAAGTGGCTGGAGGGGGTGTAGATGTAATAGGAGGGGGAGGATGGAAAGTGGCTGGAGGGGGTGCAGGTGGAGGAACTACTGTGGTGGGAGGAGGAGGAGGTTGGGAGGTAACTTGCTGGAGAGCAGCGTGGCATGAATGCATTACATGCATCTGCTGGGCAGGAGAGAGCGTTTCCATGCGCTCCACAACAGACCTGAAAAAGGTGTGGTTTGGCGAAGATCTTGCTTCTGAATGCATGGTTTGCAGAAGTGTCTTCACCTCCAGAATGCTGGAGTTGATCTGCTGATAGCCTGCGGAGATTTGCTCTGACAAGACTTTTAGACAGTTCTGGAAAGATGCATTCAGATGCAAGAACTCTGGCGCATAAGTCTTTTCCTGACCCCTCTGCCGCTGCCGCCCAGTACCCGCAGGTGTACTAGAGGTGGCAGGGGCAGAAGGGTGGGGTAAAGGGAAAGCGATCTCCTCACCAGCAGCTTCATGTAATGTAGGCGGCCACGATGCTCCTGTGCTGGTGGATGGGACAGATGGGTCGAATGTGTGGGAAGGCTGGGAAGGTGCAGATGTACCGGGGCGGTCGAAGTGTCCCTCGGTGCCGGTCTCCTCAGGGATCGCCTCAGAAGGGTCCAATCGTGCCGGCTCCCGAGTGCTGCTCACCGTGCTGTGGAATAAAGAGAAAAAAAAACAATTAAAATACTGACATGGTATGGCCCTGGCTGAAAAAATTTTTTACATCTAACATTTTTTTTCACATGTGGTGTGTAATATTTACCTTCTGGTGACCATTGTTTCCCGGAGGAACGACAGGGCTTCTGCGTACTTGTACTTGCTCCTGCGTCCTCCAGATCCACTCGGGGCCCGCATCTCTTTATTGAACTCCTTCTTGAAACGATCCCTCACAGACCGCCACCGATTCACAATTCTGTTCCCTGAAACGAGAAAGGAGTGGTTAGTATACAACATCAGTGTTTCACAAACTCCAGTCCTCATGGTCCCCAGGGGTCATGTTTTCAGGATTTCCATAGTAAATAGAAATCCTGAACACATGATCAGTGGGGACCACGAGGACTGGAGTTCGGGAAACACTGGTTTAAATCAATCAACCGGTACTGTATATACTTACGCTCTGTAATCTGGGCCCGAACATCGAGGTCCTCCCAGCGGCCCACAAGGAGCGAACAGATTTCCTCCCAGAGTCGTCGGGTAACGATCAGGTCAGCGTGGCGGCGGTCAGCCATATTCCAGAGCGGCTCCCTTTCTCTGACGAGATCGATGAGGCGGTCCACATCAATCCCTCCATCCTCAACGTCAGAGTCGGGAGCACGCTGTGAAGGCTGTTAAAGAAAAAGACAAAAATAACATAATTAGCCTCCACAAAAGAAATGAAATAAAAAGTGCAAAAAAACAAAGCAAAAATATTTATACTTACACGCTGGTGACCGCCGCATTGCTGTCGCCGACGACCCTGGGAGGCACTGCGAGGACCTCTTGGCCAAGCACCAGATTGGGAAGACTAGAGAAGAAAACAAAAAAAGTTATGTCTTTGGATGTAGGCATTTGTTTGCTGTGTGTGGTCTGCAGAACATTGTTTTCTATGTGTTGTGTGTAGTGTGATGTTGTGTTTCTGCGTTTGATGCAAAAAACTTACCAATTGTGAGCCCACCCCAGGTGTCTGTCCACCCCTTCCTTCTTCTTCTGGGAGCTCCTCTTCATCTTGTGATTCCTGTTTTGAAATAAAAGGCCATGAATAGACATATATTACAGAGAAGATGGATTTTGGAAATAAAAACTTACCGTCAAACGCTGACGATGCGAGGAGGGCTCCCAGAAGATGATGTGCTGTCTTCCTGGTGGCCACACTCCATGCCTGTGGGTGGTGTTCCAGCTGCTGCCATTGCTGCTGCTGCTGCTGCATCTATTGGGTGGCTGTTGAATAAAGAGAAACAAAGGGCCAATGAATATCTTGATATTCAATAGCCCTAGTTTGGAGGAATGGGTGATTTGATAATTACCGTCTCTCATCTGCTGCTGAACTCCCCTCCCGTAGTTCAGCATGCTGCTCCAATTGGGGTGGTGCTGATGGTGCTGCTGCAGATGTCTCCTGCCTTCTCCTGTGCCTGGTTGCTGTCTTGGGTGGCATGTTGGGTGTGGCTGTGGGTCCCACTGTCTTGCTTTTATATATGTCTTGTGGGCAGAGCTACTGAGCATGCTCAGACCAAAAAACCGGATCCGGCCGCCGGATCAGGCTTTCGCCGGATCCGGCGCATTGCGGCGCTCATAGGCTTTCATTGTGTGAAAAAGCCGGACGCGCCGGATCCGGCGTGTCCGGCTTTTTCGCCGGAGACAAAAAACGTTACAGTAGACGTTTTTTCCAGACGCCGGATCGCGACACATTGCGACACATTGCCGGATCCGGCGAAAACCGGATGAAACGCATGGCCATCCGGCGCTATCCGGCGCAAATGCAAGTCAATGGGGGGGGAACCGGATCCGGCATTGCATTTCGCCGGGTCCGGTTTCTGTCAAAACCGCCGGATCGCGCCTGATGGCGAAAACCTGATGTGTGAAAGAGGCCTAAGGGTATGTGTGCACGGTGCGGATTCTGCTGTGGTTCCACAGCGTTTGTGAAGCTGCGGGTCCACAGCAGATTCTGCTGCATTGTACAGCACCTTTATTTCCTATGGAAATTAAAAAACGCTGTGCACATGCTGCGGATTTTTCCGCGCGGTTTTGCTGCGGTTTAAAATCCGCAGCATGTCAATTGTTTGGTGCAGAAACGCTGCGGTTTCACACCTCATCCATTATGAGGTGTAAAACTGCAGGGCAAAACCGCAGATAAACCGCAGGACTTTTGTCCTGCGGATTTACCTGCGGTTTTGTCTCCAAAATCCGCACACCAAAAAAACTACGTGTGCACATAGCCTTACTGAACTCTCACCAGGCAGGTCTGACCAACACCTTGTATGTGAATTATATGGAAGCTTGTGAAACTGTTTTCTGCGGTAAAAGATACAAACTCATCATTGTTCTGTCTAAGGGCTGAGTCAGACGGCCGTATAACTCGTGCGAGAATAGAGAATTGCATCACACTGCACGGACTGGCTGGCACCTCTCCTGACCTGAGCAAGACAGCATGATGGATTACTATGCAGCTGTCAAGCTCAGGACAGGAGAGCAGAGAGCCAGTGCGAGGTTTATGATGCGATTCTCGCACGAGTAATATGGCAGACTGTCTCTGCCCTAATGCGGATTATTCTCTGCTGCACCATTCCTGGTCCAACTCCCCTGGGAGCCAGCCCTAGTTGGGAAGGGGTTAATGATCTGGCACTGTCCATGTCCACCTAGCTCCCAGGTACTCTCATCAGTGCCTGGGCATACCAGGCTGGACATCCCAACTGGCGTTACAAACCTTTTTATTATTATCCCCCACAATTGACAAAGACTGGCGTGCGCCCCCGACCATCCCAGCACTTAGAACCGTCATGCACCAGTACCATATTCTAGCCATGATCTTCACAAATAGAGCATGTATCAAATATATTCTATGGTGCTATTCACATCTGTGTTTTTTTGCAGCCCTTATGTCTGCACCTCAACAAAAGTTATGAATATACATTAATACTTGGTCTGAGTCACAGATCAAATTCTTCCGTACAAGGCTATTTATTGCCGTTTACAGAAGTGGTATTTTATTATACTAGTAGCTCTGTTGCATTATTGGGTAAGAGATTGGGGTCCATTCTATTAGATGGCACCTTTGTGCTGTACATGTTTTAATTATGTGTTGTCGGTTTCGGACTTGTATTAATGAGTGATGAGCGAATACATTCGGCACTCTTCGTTACTCGCACAAATAGTACGGTATTCAGGCTATTCAGTACTCAGTGAGCAATTAGGTATTCGCCTCGGTATATTTGAGTTACCCGCCCAGCATGTTTAGTGCTTTATTTGCAGCCAATGAGCATGCTGGGTTGGCTTGCCAATCACAGTAATGCCGGCTCCATCTTTGGTGTGGCATTACTGTTTTTGGCGGGCCTTCCAGCGTCATAGGGACTATTTAAAGGCTGCCCATGCCATCTTGCACACATTGTAGCTGGAAACAGTGTAGGGAGTGTGTAGTTTCAGCATAAGGAGAGTGATACGAGGTTATAGTGAGCGTTATTTAGACCAAAAAGCTCTTTTAAGAGCTGAAGATTGTTTAGGAATTACTTGTTTGTTAGGTGGGGATTTAAGTAGGGAGAGATTTAATAGGAGGAAGGGTGAAAGGCAAGCACCTGGGTGTTCTCATCATTGCAAATACATGCTACAGATAGCTTCTATTTTCCACTGTGTTGTATAGTAGTTAATATTAGGAACAGATTGTGGTCTTAGGCCGGCGTCACACTAGAGAGAAATACAGACGAGTGCTATGCGATAAAAAGAAAAAAAAAAAAAATCGCATAGCACTCAGACCAATGTTAATCTATGGGGCAGCTCCCATCATCCGTTTTTTTCTCGGCCGTATTATACATACAAGAGAAATCGCAGCATGTTGCAATTTTCACCATATTACGCCTGAGACTCATCAATGCAAGTCTATTTGTGCGAGAAAAAAAATGAATTACACATGCATGTGACTTGTGAGAAATACGCATCGGAGTCCTTTAGAAAAGCCGGCAACTCAGGGCACTGTAATGTAAAATCACAGACAGGTTAAAATAGAATAGATAAAATAAATGTGTACACATAGTAAAGGTTTATATATATATATATATATATATATATATACTGTATATATATATACACACACACACACACACACACACACACACACACAGTGCCTTGTGAAAGTATTCGGCCCCCTGGATCTTTTCAACCTTTTCCCACATATCATGCTTCAAACATAAAGATACCATATGTACATTTTTGGTGAAGAATCAACACGTGTAACAATTGTGAAGTTGAACGAAATTTATTGGTTATTTTAAATTTTTGTGGAAATTTAAAAACTGAAAAGTGGGGCGTGCAATATTATTCGGCCTCTTTATCTTAATACTTTGTTGCTCCACCTTTTGCTGCAATTACAGCTGCAAGTCACTTGGGGTATGTCTCTATCAGTTTTGTACATAGAGAGACTGAAATTCTTGCCCATTCTTCCTTGGCAGACGGCTCGAGCTCAGTGAGGTTTGATGGAGATCCTTTATGAACAGCAGTTTTCAGCTCTTTCCACAGATTCTCGATTGGATTCAGGTCTGGACTTTGACTTGGCCATTCTAACACCTGGATACATTTATTTGTGAACCATTCCAATGTAGATTTTGCTTTATGTTTTGGATCATTGTCTTGTTGGAAGACAAATCTCCATCCCAGTCTCAGGTCTTTTGCAGACTCCGACAGGTTTTCTTCAAGAATGGTCCTGTATTTGGCTCCATCCATATTCCCATCAATTTTAACCATCTTCTCTGTCCCTGCTGAAGAAAAGCAGGCCCAAACCATGATGCTGCCATCACCATGTTTGACAGTGGGGATGGTGTGTTCAGGGTGATGAGCTGTGTTGCCTTTACGCCAAACATATCGTTTGGCATTGTTGCCAAAAAGTTTGATTTTGGTTTCATCTGACCAGAGCACCTTCTTCCACATGTTTGGTGTGTCTCCCAGGTGGCTTGTTGCAAACTTTAAACAACACTTTTAATGGATATCTTTGAGAAATGGCTTTCTTCTTGCCACTCTTCCATAAAGGCCAGATTTGTGCAGTGTATGACTGATTGTTGTCCTATGGAAAGACTGTCCCACCTCAGCTGTAGATCTCTGCAGTTCATCCAGAGTGATCATGGGCCTCTCGGCTGCATCTCTGATCAGTCTTCTCCTTGTTTGAGATGAAAGTTGAGAGGGACGGCCGGGTCTTGGTAGATTTGCAGTGGTATGATACTCACATTTCAGTATGATCACTTGCACAGTGCTCCTTGGGATGTTTAACCCCTTCACCCCCAAGGGTGGTTTGCACGTTCATGACCGGGCCAATTTTTACAATTCTGACCACTGTACCTTTATGAGGTCATAACTCTGGAACACTTCCATTGATCCCAGTGATTCTGACATTGTTTTCTCGTGACATATTGTACTTCATGTTAGTGGTAAAATTTCATTCAAATAACTTGCGTTTATTTGTGAAAAAAATGGAAATTTGGCAAAAATTTTGAAAATTTCGCAATTTTCCAACTTTGAATTTTTATGCCCTTAAATCACAGAGATACGGCACACAAAAAACTTGTTAAGTAACATTTCCCACATGTTTACTTTACATCAGCACAATTTTGGAACCAAAATTTTTTTTTGTTAGGAAGTTATAAGGGTTAAAAGTTGACCAGCGATTTCTCATTTTTACAACACCATTTTATTTTTAGGACCACATCACATTTGAAGCCACTTTGAGGGGTCTATATGATAGAAAATACCCAAAAGTGACACCATTCTAAAAACTGAACCCCTTAAGGTGCTCAAAACCACATTCAAGAAGTTTATTAACCCATTAGGTGCGTCACAGGAATTTTTTTGAATATTTAAAAAGAAATGAACATCTAACTTTTTTTCACAAAAAAAATACTTCAGGTTCAATTTTTTTTATTTTACCAAGGGTAACAGGAGAAATTAGACTGCAAAAGTTATTGTGCAATTTGTCCTGAGTACGCTGATATCTGATTTGTGGGGAGGAACGACTGTTTCGGCGCATGGCAGAGCTCAGAATGGAAGGAGCGCCGTTTGACTTTTTCAATGCAAAATTGGCTGGAATTCAGATCGGACGCCATGTCACGTTTGGAGAGTCCCTGATGTACCTAAACAGTGGAAACCCCCTACAAGTGACCCCATTTTGGAAACTAGACCCCCCAAGGAACTTATCTAGATATGTGGTGAGAACTTTGAACCCACAAGGGCTTTACAGAAGTTTATAACGTACAGCGGTACAATTAAAAAATCATATTTTTTCCACAAAAATGAACTTTTCACCCCAATTTTTATTTTCCCAAGGGTAACAGGACCCTAAAAGTTATTGTGCAATTTGTCCTGAGTACGCTGATACCCCACATGTGGGGGTAAACCACTATTTGGGCGCATGGCAGAGCTCGGAAGGGAAGCAATGCCATTTGACGTTTTTGGCTGGAATTGAGATCGGACACCATGTCGCGTTTGGAAAACCCCTGATGTACCAAAACAGTGGAAACCCCCCACAAATGACACCATTTTGGAAACTAGACCCCCTAAGGAACTTATCTAGATGTGTGGTGAGAACTTTAAACCCCCATGGGCTTCACAGAAGTTTATAACATACAGCCATACAATTAAAAAATCATATTTTTTCCACAAAAATGATCTTTTCACCCTCAATTCTTATTTTTCCAAGGGTAACAGGACCCTAAAAGTTATTGTGCAATTTGTCCTGAGTACGCTGATACCCCACATGTGGGGGTAAACCACTATTTGGGCGCATAGCAGAGCTCAGAAGGGAAGCAATGCCATTTGACGTTTTTGGCTGGAATTGAGATCGGACACCATGTCGCGTTTGGAAAACCCCTGATGTACCAAAACAGTGGAAACCCCCCACAAATGACACCATTTTGGAAACTAGACCCCCTAAGGAACTTATCTAGATGTGTGGTGAGAACTTTGAACCCCCATGGGCTTCACAGAAGTTTATAACATACAGCCATACAATTAAAAAATCATATTTTTTCCACAAAAATGATCTTTTCACCCTCAATTCTTATTTTTCCAAGGGTAACAGGACCCTAAAAGTTATTGTGCAATTTGTCCTGAGTACGCTGATACCCCACATGTGGGGGTAAACCACTATTTGGGCGCATGGCAGAGCTCGGAAGGGAAGCAGCGCCATTTGACGTTTTTGGCTGGAATTGAGATCGGACACCATGTCGCATTTGGAAAACCCCTGATGTACCAAAACAGTGGAAATCCCCCACAAATGACACCATTTTGGAAACTAGACCCCCTAAGGAACTTATCTAGATGTGTGGTGAGAACTTTGAACCCCCATGGGCTTCACAGAAGTTTATAACATAAAGCCATACAGTTAAAAAATCATATTTTTTCCACAAAAATGATCTTTTCACCCTCAATTCTTATTTTTCCAAGGGTAACAGGACCGTAAAAGTTATTGTGCAATTTGTTCTGAGTACGCTGATACCCCACATGTGGGGGTAAACCACTATTTGGGCGCATGGCAGAGCTCGGAAGGGAAGCAGCGCCATTTGACGTTTTTGGCTGGAATTGAGATCGGACACCATGTCGCGTTTGGAAAACTCCTGATGTACCAAAACAGTGGAAACCCCCCACAAATGACACCATTTTGGAAACTAGACCCCCTAAGGAACTTATCTAGATGTGTGGTGAGCACTTTGACCCCCCCAGTGCTTCACAGAAGTTTATAATGCCCGGGCGTGAAAATAAATAATTCGTATTTTTTCCACAAACATGATCTTTTAGTCACCATTTTTTTATTTTCCCAAGGGTACCAGGAGAAATTGGACCCCAAAAGTTGTTGTCCAATTTGTCCTGAGTATGCTGATACCCCATATGTGGGAGAAAACTACTGTATGGGCACACGTCGGGGCTCGGAAGGGAAGTAGTGACGTTTTGGAATGCAGACTTTGATGGAATGGTCTGCGGGTGTCATGTTGCCTTTGGAGAGCCCCTAATGTACCTAAACAGTGGAAACCCCCCACAAATGACACCATTTTGTAAACTAGACCCCCCAAGGAACTTATCTAGATGTGTGGTGAGCACTTTGACCCCCCCAGTGCTTCACAGAAGTTTATAACGCTCGGGCGTGAAAATAAAAAATTCGTATTTTTTCCACAAACATGATCTTTTAGTCACCATTTTTTTATTTTCCCAAGGGTACCAGGAGAAATTGAACCCCAAAAGTTGTTGTCCAATTTGTCCTGAGTATGCTGATACCCCATATGTGGGTGAAAACTACTGTATGGGCACACGTCGGGGCTCGGAAGGGAAGTAGTGACGTTTTGGTATGCAGACTTTGATGGAATGGTCTGCGGGTGTCATGTTGCCTTTGGAGAGCCCCTAATGTACCTAAACAGTGGAAACCCCCCACAAATGACCCCATTTTGAAAACTAGACCCACTAAGGAACTTATCTAGATGTGAGGTGAGCACTTTGAACCCCCAAGGTCTTCACAGAAGTTTATAATGCCAGGGCATGAAAATAAAAAAATCGTATTTTTTCCAGAAACATGATCAATTAGTCCGCAATTTTTTCATTTTCCCAAGGGTAACAGGAGAAATTGGACCCCAAAAGTTGTTGTCCAATTTGGCCTGAGTACGCTGACACCCCATATGTGGGAGAAAACTACTGTATGGACACACGTCGGGGCTCGGAAGGGAAGCAGTGACGTTTTGGAATGCAGACTTTGATGGAATGGTCTGCGGGTGTCATGTGCGTTTGGAGAGCCCCTGATGTACCTAAACTATTGAAACTCCCCACAAGTGACCCCATTTTGGACACTAGACCCCCCACGGAACTTATCTAGATGTGTGGTGAGCACTTTGAACCCCCAAGTGCTTCACAGAAGTTTATAACACTCGGACGTGAAAATAAAAAAATAATTTTTTTCCACAAAAATGATATTTTTGCCCCCAATTTTTTATTTTCCTAAGGGTAACAGGAGAAATTGGACCCCAAAAATTGTTTTGCAATTTGTCCTGAGTAGGCTGATACCCTACATGTGGGGGTAAAACACTGTTTGGGTGCATGGCAGAGCTTGGAAGGGAAGGAGCACCATTTGACTTTTTCAACTCAGAATTGGCTGGAATTGAGATCAGACGCCATGTTGCATTTGGAGAGCCCCTGATGTGCCCAAACAGTGGAAACCCCCAATTATAACTCCAACCCTAACCCCAACACACCCCTAACCCTAATCAGAGCCCTAACCCTAGCCCTAGCCCTAACCCTAGCCCTAACCCTATCCCTAACCCTAGCCCTAACCCTAACCCTAACCCTAACCCTAACCCTAGCCCTAACCCTAGCCCTAACCCTAGCCCTAACCCTAGCCCTAGCCCTAACCCTAAGGCTGTGTGCACACGCTGCGGATTTTGCTGCGGTTCCGCAGCGGTTTTGACTGCTGCGGACCCCAGTACCATGATTCCCTATGGGAATCAAAAACCGCAGTGCAGACGGTGCGGAATTTTCCGCGCGGATTATCTGCGGTTTTCAATCCGCAGAAAGAATTGACATGTCAATTCTTTCTGCGGATTCTCCTGCGGTTTGCCATCTCCTCTATTGAGGAGATGAAAAACCGCAGGACAAAACCGCAGAGCAATCTGCAGGTAAAACCGCAGGTCTTTTGACCTGCGGTTTCACCTGCGGATTTTACAAAATCCGCGCGGATGAATCCGCACCTAATCCGCAGCGTGTGCACACAGCCTTACCCTAACGGGAAAATGGAGATAAATACTTTTTTTTAGTTTTATTATTTTTCCCTAACTAAGGGGGTGATAACGGGGGGTTGATTTACTATTTATGGCGGTTTTTATTTTTGGCGGCTGTCACACGCTAAAAGACGCTTTTTATTGTAAAAATAGTTTTTGCATCACCACATTTTGAGAGCTATAATTTTTCCGTATTTTGACCCACTGAGTCATGTGAGGTCTTATTTTTTGCGGGACAAGTTGACGTTTTTATTGGTACCATTTTCAGGCACGTGACATTTTTTGATCGCTTTTTATTCCTATTTTTGGGACGCAGAATGAACAAAAACCAGCGTTTCATGAATTTCTTTTGGGGGGGTGCGTTTACACCGTTCCGCGTGCGGTAAAATTGATAAGGCGGTTTTATTCTTCGGGTCAGTACGGTTACAGCGATACCTCATTTAGGTCGTTTTTTTATGTTTTTGTCGGTTTTATGCAATGAAAACTATTTTATATAAAAAATAATTATTTTTGCATCGCTTTATTCTGTGAGCTATAACTTTTTTATTTTTTCGCTGATGATGCTGTGTGGTGGCTCGTTTTTTGCGGGACAAGATGACGTTTTCAGCGGTACCATGGATATTTATATGCGTCTTTTTGATCGCGCGTTATTACACTTTTTGTTTGGCGGTATGATAATAAATCATTATTTTTTGCTTCGTTTTTTATTTTTATTTTTTAAGGGGTTCGCTAAAAGGGTTAACTAATGGGACAGTTTTATAGGGCGGGTCATTACGGACGCGGCGATACCTAATATGTGTACTTTTATTGTTTTTTTTTTATTATTTTCAAAAAATGAATTTATTGGGGAATATTTTTTTTTTTTTTTACTAATTTATTTGGCGATTTTTTTAAATTTATTTTTACATTTTTTTTAAATTTTTTTTTACTTTATTACATAGTCCCAGGTGGGACATCACTGTCCTGTGACAGATCGCTGATCTGTCACATCACAGATCACTGTGACAGATCAGCAATCTGTCACAGGCATTGAAGCAGACTTCCTCTTGCCTGCGCTTTGCAGGCACTGAGGAAGCCAGCTTCCTCAGGTCCCCGAAGGCCCCCGTCGCCATCTTGGATTCGGGGGCCTGGAGCATAGGAGCCCCCCGCAGCAGCGCTGCACATTGCGCTGCCGTGGGGGGCTCAGGGAAGCATGGAGGGAGCCCCCTCCCTGCCGATGCTTCCCTTTAACTCCCGGTACACCGCGATCATGTTTGATCGCGGTGTGCAAGGGGTTAACGTGTCGGGGGCGGTCCGTGACCGCCCCTGACACATAGTGCCGGGTGTCAGCTGTGATAATCAGCTGACACCCGGCCGCGATCAGCGGCGCTCACCACGTGGGCGCCGCTGATCGCGGTAGACGTACTATCCCGTCCACGGTCATACGGGCCCGGGTACCGTGGACGGGATAGTACGTCGGATGTCAGGAAGGGGTTAAAGTTTTGGAAATCATTTTGTATCCAAATCTGGCTTTACACTTCTCCACAACAGTATCACGGACCTGCCTGTTGTGTTCCTTGGTCTTCACGATGCTCTCTGTGCTTCAAACAGAACCCTGAGACTATCAAAGAGCAGGTGCATTTATATGGAGACTTGATTACACACAGGTGGATTATATTTATCATCATTAGTCATTTAGAACGACATTGGATGATTCAGAGTTCCACAATGAACTTCTGGAGTGAGTTTGCTGCACTGAAATTAAAGAGGCCAAAAAATATTTCACTCCCCACTTTTCAGTTTTTGTATTTCCACAAAAATTTAAAATAACCAATAAATTTCATTCAACTTCACAATTGTGTCCCACTTGTTGTTGATTCTTCACCAAAAATTAACATTTGGTATCTTTATGTTTGAAGCATGATATGTGGGAAAAGGTTGAAAAGTTCCAGGGGGCCGAAAACTTTTGCAAGGCACTATATATTTCATAGAGAGTTATGTAGCAGAATAGCCGTTAATTCATTCATTGGCTTCTGTAAAATCATTGCAGAACCCGACAGGATAGGAGACATGGTTTACATACAGTAAGCCATTGCATATGAGTTATATTTATATACTAGCTGAAGAGCCAGGCACTGCCCGGGCAGAGTAACTAACCATGGTTAGTTATAACAAATTATAATGATTATATCTACAGTATATATAAAGCTGAGTGTAGAGCCCCACCCACTCCGTATAGCCACATTCACTATAATATCCCACATCATCCAGTCAGCCAGAGCCACCGGACTACTACCCCTAATATCCCACATCATCCCATCAGCCAGAGCCACCGGTCTACTACCCCTAATATCCCACATCGTCCCATCAGCCCAAGCCACCGGACTACTACCCCTAATATTCCACATCATCCCGTCAGAGCCACCGGACTACTACCCCCAATATCCCACATCATCCCGTCAGCCAGGGCCACCAGACAACTACCACTAATATCCCACATCATCCCGTCACAGACGCTGGACTACTCCCCCTAATATCCCACATCATCCCATCAGCCAGAGCCACCGGACTACTACCACTAATATCTCACATCATCCCGTCAGCCAAAGCTACCAGAATACTACCACTAATATCCCACTTCATTTTGTCAGCCAGAGCCATCGGACTACTACCCCTAATATCCCACATCATCCCGTCAGCCTGGGTCAGAACCAGACCGCTGAGTGGAACGGTCCTAACTTCCATACCGGGGATCCCATTAAGAGAGGCCTGGGGTCAGAACCAGAGCACTGAGTGGATTTGTCCTGACTTCCATACCAGTGATCACTTTAATAGAAGCCTGGGGTGAGAATCAGAGCGCTTAGGTATTTACCCTAACTTCTATACCGGAGATCCCTTTAAGAGAGGCCTGGGGTCAGTACCAAAGCGCAGAGTGGATTTGCCCTCACTTCCATACCGGGGATCCCTTTAAGAGAGACTGGGATCAGAACCAGAGCGCTGAGTGGAATTGCCGTGACTTGCATACCAATGATCCCTTTAATACAGGGGTGGGGAACCTCAGACCCCAGGGCCATTTTCGGCCCTCGATGATCTTTTATCAGGCCCCCGAGCAGATTCTCAGGGACTGCATTCTTGGGCAGGGAGCTGTATTTTGTTTGCCACAAGCTCATTAATTTCTTCTTGCTCTGTTAGCACACACGCAGTGTTCACTACTGAACATTGAAGGGCATGCAATGAAAGGTTAAGTCATGAGACCAGTGCCAGAGTCAGAATGTACTTTGTGGGCGGAGTTTGTACGGCCCCCGAAGGATGGGATAAATATCCAAATGGCCCTTGGCCAAAAAAAATTCCCCACCCCTGCTTTAATAGAACCCTGGGGTCAAAATCAAAACATTGAGGGATTTGCTCTAACTTCCATACAGAAGATCCCTTTAAGAGAGCCTGGGGTGAGAACCAAAGCGCTGGATGGATTTGCCCTGACTTCCATACCGGAGATCTCTTTAAGAAAGGCCTGGGGTCAGTACCAAAGTGCAGGGTGGATTTGCCCTAACTTCCATACCAATGATCCCTTTAAGAGATCCTGGGGTCAGAACAACAGAGCTGAGTGGAACAGTCCTAACTTCCATACCAGGGATCCCTTTAAGGGAGGCCTGGGGTCAAAACCAAAGCCCTGGATGGATTTGCTCTGACTTCCATACCAATGATCCCTTTAAGAGGGAAGATGTGCCTATGGGATGGAGGATGTGTGATGGGGATATGGGCAGGGAGGGGTGATTCATTTCTGTCATGTGCTCTCTGCTCCTTTCAGGGGGGCAGACGATGGCTAGGAGCTTATGTTCCTGGGGATGCTAGATTTATCCCACCATGTCAGTGTCTGCTGAGGTGTTGTTAAGTGGAAAAACTTTCTCATAGCAACAAATCACAGCTCAGCTACTTTTAACCAGCTCTGGTAAATGAGAGATGCTTAGTGACTGGTTGCAAGGAAAACTGTTGCTCATAGCAACCAATCACAGCTCAGCTTCTTTTGACCAGCTCTGGTGAAATGAAAGATGCTTCGTGATTAGTTAGTGATGCACACACACACACTCACACATTCACTTTTATACTGTATATAGAGATGTTAGTCACTAATAATGTTAGTAGTATGTGTGTGTAAAATTTTGTAGCTGTAGTTGATTAATAGAAGAATATATTCACGGGACAAACTGGCGTGGGCTCTGGTGCAAGTTTCTGCGCAAGACAGGGAAAGCCAGTGACTGAGGGCAGATATTAATAGCCTAGAAAGGGACCATTGTTATTACCCAGATGACTAAAAACATCTGCCCCCAGCCACCCCAGAAAAGGCGCATCTGTAAGATGCACCAATTCTGGCACTTAGCCTCTCTCTTCCCATTGCCCTGTAGCATATGGGGTAATAAGGGGTTAATGTCACCTTGCTATTGTAATGCGACATTAAGCCCAGTTAACCCTTTCATACTATTTATAGGTTTCTTATTGACATCTCTCCATTACAAGTGCTTTCCCTTTCTCTGCTTCTTCTCACTGCTGGTGACATATCCCCCAATCCTGGCCCCCCCTGCCTCATACATCACATTAATCCTCACCCCTATCTTTCTCACACTAAGAGAAACTACCGCAATCCCTCACACTTAAAACCTGTGCCACTGACCCCCTCCCTCCCGCACCCTCTTTCTGGATCACTTTGGAATGCTCGCTCCATCTGCAACAAGCTCCACGTGATCCACAACCTCTTTACCTCCCGCAACCTTTCCTTCCTGGCCCTCACTGAGACCTGGCTGACACCCCCTGTCACGGCCTCCCCGGCCGCACTGAGTTATGTCGGCCTCCACATTACCCAAACTCCTCGCCCTGGCAACAAACATGGTAGAGGAGTGGGTTTCCTCCTTTCTAAAAACTGCTCCTTCAACCCTATCCAACCCCCACCCTCCCTTATCCTCCCTTCTTTTGAGGTTCACTCTGTCCGTATTTACTCTCCCTCTAATCTCCAAATGGCTGTCATATACCGACCACCGGGCTCAGCCACTGCCTTCATCGACCAATTCTCCACCTGGCTCCTACACTTTCTCTCTGCTGACATCCCCACCATCATCATGGGGGACTTCAACATCCCCATTGACACCCACCAGCCAGCAGCCTCCAAACTCCTGTCACTTACCTCATCCTTTGGACTTACTCAGTGGTCCTCCACAGCCACCCACACAGATGGACATACATTAGACCTCATCTTCACCCGCCTCTGCTCCCTATCTAATTTCACAACCTCTCCCTTCCCCCTATCTGACCACTATCTACTCACCTTCTCATTCTTGTCCTTCTCACCTGCCCCCCATGTCCAGCCACTAGCACATCCTCGCACAAACCTTGCACACCTAGACATTCACAGACACTCAGACTCTCTTCTACCTCTGTCCTCCATATCTTCACTCCACAACACGAACAGTACCACCGCTTTCTACAACGCCACCCTCACATCAGCCATAGACTCAGTCGCTCCTCTCATGCATGACAAAGTGCAGCAAACCAATAGGCAACACTAGCACAACAACCTCACCAAAAAAACTTCGACAAGCATCCAAGGTCGAAGAGCAGCGTTGGAAGAAAACACGCCTGCCAGACGACTTCACTGCTTTCAAACAAGCTACACTTGCCTTTAAATCAGCCCTCACCGCTGCTAAACAGACCTATTTCACAAACCTTGTATCTTCATTAACCCAAAACCCAAAACAACTGTTCAGCACATTTAACTCTCTCCTCCACCCACCACTGCCACCTCCAACTCCCCTCATCTCTGCTGAGGACTTTGCCACCTTTGCTGTTCCACCACCCCAACCACTCCACATACCAGACCTCTGCCTTTCCCTAATAACCTCCCTCTCCAACATCACTGAAGGATAGCTTACTCTTCTCCTTTCCAAATCACACATCACCACCTGTGCACTTGACCCCATCCCTTCCCACCTGTTCCCCAATCTCACTAACATGATCATTCCAGCCCTAACCCATCTCTTCAACCTATCCCTAACTTCTGGTACCTTCCCCTCTGCCTTCAAACATGCCACCATAACACCCATCCTCAAAAATTCAAACCTTGACCCAACTGCTATGCTCAGCTATCGCCCCATATCACTGCTCCCGTTTGCTTCCAAACTCCTTCAACAGCATGTCCAAGCTCAACTTCCCTCCCACCACTCATCTAACTCCCTCCTTGAATCCTGCAATCTGGCTTCTGCCCCCACCACTCCACTGAAACTGCCATGACCAAAATTACTAATGACATACTCACAGCCAAAGCTAACAGACAGTTCTCCATCCTCCTCCTTCTCGACCTGTCCTCTGCCTTTGACACAGTTGACCACTGCCTACTGCTACAGATTCTTTCTTCCCTTGGCATCAAAGATGTTGCCCTGTCCTGGATTTCCTCATACCTTTCTGACTGCACATTCAGCATTTCCCACTCCCACACTACCTCCTCATCCCGCCCCCTCTCTGTTGGAGTCCCCCAAGGCTCTGTCCTGGGGCCCTTACTTTTTTCCATCTATACTCTTGGCCTAGGACAACTCATAAAGTCCCATGTCTTCCAGTACCACCTGTATGCAGATGACACTCAGATCTACCTCTCTGGCCCAGATGTCACCTCTCTGCTGTCCAGAATCCCGGAATGTCTATCAGCCATATCCTCCTTTTCACCTCTCGCTTCCTAAATTCAATGTAGACAAAACTGAACTCATTATCTTTCCTCCATCTCACGTATCTTCCCTACCCGATCTATCTATTATGGTAAACGGCATCATGCTCTCTCCCGCACCTGAAATCCGCTGCCTCCGTGTAACTCTCGACTCTGCCCTGTCCTTCAAACCACACATCCAAACTCTTGCCACCTCCTGTCGCCTCCAACTCAAAAATATTTCCAGAATCCATCCCTTCCTCAGCCCTCAATCTACTGAAACTGTTGTACTTGACCTCATCATCTCCAGCCTTGACTACTGCAACAATCCCCTCTGTGGCCTCCCTGCTAACTCTCTTGCACCTGCCCAGTCTGTCCTCAATTCTGCTGCCCGACTAATCCAACTCTCTCGTCGCTACTCCCCTGTCTCTCCCCTCTGCAAATCCCTCCATTGGCTCCCCATTCCCCCACGAATCTAGTTCAAACTACTAACACTGACCTACAAAGCCATCCACAGCCTCTCCCCTCCCTATATCTCTGAACTAATCTCCCAATATCTTCCCTCACGTAATCTTCGATCCTCCCAAGACCTCCTACTCTCCTCCACACTTATTTGTTCCACACACAACTGCCTCCAAGATTTCTCCCGAATATCCCCTATCTTCTGGAATTCCATGCCTCAACATGTCCGAGTATCCACCACCCTCGGATCCTTCAAACGGAACCTGAAAACCCATCTTTTCAGGAAAGCTTACAGCCTGCAATAACCATTCTGCCGCCTCACCACCGCCTGAGCTGCCACCTCATCACCACCTACTGTCTCTTCCCCACTATCCCGTAGAATGTAAGTCTGCAAGGACAGGGTCCTCTCCCCTCTGTACCAGTCTGTCATTGTAAATTTGTTTACTGTTAAAGATATCTATAACTTTGTATGTAACCCCCTTTCTCATGTAGAGCACCATGGAATTAATGGCACTATATAAATAAATACTAATAAACTTTATTTCTATAGCGCCGACATATTCCGCAGCACTTTGCATTTCAGAGGGGACTTGTACAGACGATAGACATTACAGCATAACAATAATCACATAGATCATAACAGATACCGAGAGGAATGAGGGCCCTGCTCGCAAGCTTACAATCTATGAGGAAAAAAGGTAGACACGATAGGTGGGTCGTAACAATTACCCTGATTGTTTGGATCAGCCATAATGTTAAATGTGTAACAGTACAAACACAGAGGGCTGATAGATGCATAAAGCATGTGGGAACATGATACGGGGAACCTGGTTATGGTAAAACTTTTGACTGTGCCACACAGGGATAGTTAGGTTAATGTGTTGAGGCAGTAGACCAATCTGAATAAATGCGTTTTCAGGGCACGCTTGAAATTGTAGTGATTGGGGACTAATCGTATTGACCTGGGAAGTGCATTCCAAAGAATTGGTGCAGCACGTGTAAAAGTCTTGGAGACGGGTGTGGGAGGTTCTGATTATTGAGGATGCTAATCTAAGGTCATCAGCAGAACGGAGGGCACAGGTAGGGTGGTAGACTGAAGCGAGGGAGGAGATGTAGGGTGGTGCTGAGCCATGAAGAGCTTTGTGGGTGATGGTAATAAGTTTTTACTGGATTCTGGAGTGGATGGGTAGCCAGTGTAAGAACTGTAAGGGGTTCAACTTACTATAACATGAGGGACCGGGGTTGGGAGAGATATCTCCTGCGACTAGGAGAAGGAGGATAGAAAGAGTGAGCAGATGGTTAAGTGATTTGTGAGAGCGCCTCTTGTGTTGGATGGTGCGAATGAAGGGATCTGTGCTGTTTGGCAATGTGAAAAGAGCATAAGTGCTATACATAGGAGAGGAAAGAACAGAGGGGCCAATATGGATGGAGTGCAAAGAGTTAATGCAAAGGTGGTGGATGTGAGTGAATGCAGCAGCCAGGATATAAATTATATAAATACATATGGTATATATTTGTGGTAATCAAAGTGTACAGGGCACAGATTTATTAATTTGTCTTACCTGTCTCCAGCCCTGTCTAACTGACATGTTATAACTGCCCATACTTTGATAAATGTACTTCGATTAAATGTACATAAATGCATAAATAAATAATAATAATAATAATAATAATAATAATATTAAGAAAACCCATGTGGTCGTGGTATAACCACTCAAGACATCCATAAATGATTTCAGCAAAATAGAAAAGTGCAAATACACATTACCTCCCGTGGGTGATGTTGCCAGCCCCAACACATGTTTCTGCAAAAACGCCTTCCTCTGGGGCAGGCAGAGCCACAAGAGTGCAGAGCACAGGCAGATGGAGAGGACACAAGGATAGACACAGCAGGGAAAGGAGCCACATACAAGGAGACCGAGAGACAGAGGTCGAACAGAGTTCAGACAAAGTACAGGAACAAAGACACAGAGACCTAGATATATTGCCTCCTGGTGGGCAGAGAGGACAGGTACGAGACAAGGCAAGGAACAATAGCAAAAGGACCAGGATATTTTGCCTCCTGGAGGGCAGACAGACAAGTACAAGACAAGGCTAGGAACAATAGCACAGAGACCAAGATATTCAGCCTCCTGGAGGGCAGACAGGTACAAGATAAAGGACTAGGTATCAAGCCTACAGAGAAGGTGAAACACAGGACAGGACCTGGCAACTCAGTAGCAAGACACTAACTGAGTGAAGGCATTGCTCAGGCCACTACCACCGGGTGGAGCTTCCCTAAATACTAGAGGCCTCTTGGTGACTGACCAGGGACACATTAGACAGGTGCATCCTGATTCCATAAAAACCAGAGAGTGCCGGCGCCGCCCCCCCGTGCACACAGCCAGGAAGCATGGAGAGACCAGACATGAAGCAAGAGTCACACAGCATGGAGCCGGCAGCAGACAGAACACACAGCAAGGCCAGGAGTAATAAGTTGGTGTGTGGGGGATGGGAGGCCATGCATTGATGCCGGCAGGGTTGTTGCAGTACCCCTCCTTTATGCCCACTCTTCTTCCAGCCAGCCAGAATGACCTGTAGAAGAATAGGGGCACACACAGTCAGAGCCATCATGACATCTCTCAAGTAGAATGAGGTAGGTATGACATTACAGATCCCAGAGTGCCAAGTCTCTTTGTGCCCAGCTTCCAACACTGAATCTACAAGGGCCAGGTCCTCTTCCTCCTGGTTGGTAGAAAGCAGAGACTTGGAAGCTTCTGTTTTGACCTCTAAATCAACCAGCCACCTGGAAACTGAAGACACCTTCACTGGGTCCAACTTCAGCCCGTTATCCCAAGAAAATTGGACCTCTTCCTCCTGGTTGGTGGAAAACAGAGATTCAAATTCAAAGGCTTTTGTTCCAAATTCTTCATCCACCTGCCACATGGAATCTGAAGGCATCCTCTCAGGATCCATCTTCTGCCCATAGTCCAGAGGAAAACTTTCAAGTGACTGGGATGCTCCTGGGAACCGGTCACTGGTATTCTCACAGGAGGTGTGTGGAGAGGGCACCAATGCTTCCCTTTCTTCAGTGGCGTCAGCACACCATGACTCAATAGTCAGCAGATCAGGTGGAGAAGGTGACAACACAGTAGACTGACCTTGCAGTATTGGAACTAGACACCTCTGGTGAATTGGTAGTTCCAAATGCAGCACCGCGCTGGGTCCCCGGACCGGAACGGGCAGTAGAGTACCCAGCTCAGGACGACCGATGGACTGTTCATAAGTAGAACTCAGCCAGCACCAAACACCCTCAATGGATTCTGGAGCTGTGGAACAGGAACGACAGACCTCTCCATCTAACTTGCAGCTTTAATACATCTACAGTGCCGAAGCTCCCACAAGGTACCAGAACAGTCACAGACTTTAGTGGAGGGGAGGTACTCTCACCAAGGGCAGCCTTTCCTACTGACCCAAGGTTCTGGAGCTTTAGATCCTTTGGACAGAGACCGTTCTGGTGTTCCTCACAACCACAGCAATACCGTATGCCCTTCTTAAGACTGGTTTCAGGCTGCTGCTTTGCCAGCCCACTCTTATGAGCCTTCTTGGGTTCTACTCAGGTAGCTGCCTTAACAGGTCAAGGAACAGGAGGGTTTCTGATGGTCCTGGTCTGACGTGGCTGTTTCCTCACTGGATTCGCCCGTTTGGAGCACCTCTCCAATCTAGAACGGGAAGACTTTGCAGGCACAGCTGTGCAAGGCACATCAAAGACTTTATGGAAGGCCACCAGGAAGGCCTCTAGGTCCATGAGGATAGGATTCCCTGCTTCACAGAGGGGACAGATCCATATCAAAGCATCTCCTGCTAGGTAGGACATTATATATCCCACCTTGACCCAATCAAAGGGGAAACAGGCTGCATTCCACTCGATGTACCGCAGGCACTGCTCCAGGAACTCTTGGCACTCCTTAGGATCCCCATAGAACGTTGGTGGATCTGCAGGGTCGAGCTTCTCATAAACCAGGAGTTGATTGAAGATGGCATTGGAGACAATGATTGGGTCTGGTGAATCAATAATCTGAACTACCCTTGGTGGAACAAATTCTTCTGGTTGCACATACGGGCAAGAAAAAAGTTTATCATGCTCTGAGAGCGCAAGGACATGGGACTCAGCGGGGCCATGGCCTGAGCAAACTGTCACACTGGCGCCTTGGCAGGTTGGCGCAAGTGAGGGGGTTGTGGCTCCACTGTGCCACAAACCAGGGCGTGACTAGGACAGCTTCCTCGGTCTTTGCTGGAGCCTCTGATGGTTAGGTCAGGCTTGTGCGGCAGGTAGCTGCCAGGTGCCACTCCATGGTGGTGTCTGGCTGTGGCTGCTGATCCCACTGGGGAACAGGATGCTAGGACAGGTGCGACTGACAGGCAGGCAGGTGAGCATGGCAGGCACACAGCATGAAGCCAGCAGCAGACAGAACACACAGCAAGCCCTGGAGCAGTGAGTAAGTTGGTGTGTGGGGGATGGGAGGCCATGCAGTGATGCCGGCAGGGTTGTTACACACCCCCATCTTGACGATGTCGGCCACCTAGCTGGGCAATATGTGCAATGATGGGCAGCGGCAGGTTAATAAAGAAAAAAATTCGACCTATCCCCTTTCCAAATCTTTTCCCTCACTTCTTGTTTTAAATGAGCCCCTAATGGACCGTTAAAACACACATATACCTCTCCTTTTTCACCATCATCTAAGAGTATAGAATCTTCTTTCTCCTTATCCTCCCCAGTAGACTGTCCAGAAATCGATGCCTCCTTGGCCGCCGCATTAGAAACCGATGTCCCTTCACTTGCCATATTAGATGTTGTAAGCCCTACCCTCATACTTGATGCTCCATACCCTTGAGTTCACCCATGACACCCACTTAGCCCAAAAACTGTAGCTAAATTCCTCAACCATGCAGCGGATGGAGATGACCCTCCATGAGAGCCCCCAGAGCCCAACAACAGGGAACAATTTAATCTGGATAGGGCTAGAAGAGATGAATCTGAGAAAGAAGACGAGGAAAAGAGAAGGTATCAATTAATTCCCAGAACTTTCTCTAATTGGCTGCAGGCGATCGCTATTCTAGCTAGCGTGATAGGTAAAATAGCCCCTGAGAATTGCTCGGGCCTGTTTTGTTACATTGACGTGATTGGGGAGGAGTAAAGGGTTTATGGTGGGAAGGGTTGGCTTAGGTACGATAAACAGTTTTGTCAATGTAAGGCGGTACTGTCCAGTATTCACTGGAAACATAAAAATATTGCCTTTTTGTTAAGGGACACAAAACCTACAAAAGATCACAGAGTCATCTTGTCTATGGTGGGATGGCTTTTATTCTATATTTGATCAAATACAGTATAAGAAATCTGAATTACTTAAATGCACTTTTGCTTTTTATTTATTTAATTACAGCAGGGTTTTTCTCATTTTGTCTTTTGTAGGCTTTGTGTGCTTTTTGGTCAATGTGAACATGCTTTTGTATGCTGCATGTATACCAACTCAAACCAAGCTCTATTTTTGTGTTTTTTTCTTTGTATTTTTGTATTCTGTGCAAGCCGAAGTGTGGCCTCCCTCTCCTGAGCTGGATATTGTATTTAAAGGTTTCCCCTGACTGGTGTCCACTGGTTGGGACCCGGTTCTTTTGTCTGCCCTTATTCACACACTGACGTAAACTTTGACCCATGATAAGGTTTTTACTATTAGGCCGGTCTCACTCGTCCAGATAATTCCGGTACCGGAGAAAATGGTCCCGTAGCTGTCCTTGTGTCCGTGTGGATACATAGGCCATCCGTGTGACATCCGTGTGCTGTCCGTGTGTTACATCCGTGTGGTGTCTGTGTGGTGTCCGTGTGGTGTCCATGTGAATACGTATCACACACAAAGGTTTTGGCGTCCAAATGAGGGGTTAAGGCATTAATTAAAGGCTTGGAACTGGCAAAGGTGTGATCCATTATTGATTATGGCTTAAAACTGTGCAGAAAATATTTTGGACAATGACATATCATCTTAGGGGTGTGTGTTAGGACTCCTTTGGCGTCACAAAGATGTCTATTGACAATGAGGCGTTGTGGTTGGCATGGCTTGTGTCATGTCGCTTTGGGGTTCGCCAACATATGCTTGATGAGGAACCACGGCTGCAAAAGAGGCTATGGGTTCACCCTCTACTCTTGCTACATGGGGCATTTGGTCATTTTAAAAAAATTGTATAATGAATTTCACAGATACTCGTTGAAGTTTCTTGCTTTTTGTCGTCTTTCCATTACCGGATTTAACAACAGACTTCATTTTTTGCGTCCTTACCTTCTCAAACAAGACACCTGCATGCAACTAAGCATTTCTCCTGAGGAGCGTTTGCTAGTAACCTTGAGGTAATTTTTTGGCGTAACACATTATATTCTGCCCATTAACATGCAAACCACCGTTGTGGGTTAAGTGGTTAATTTTCTATTGTGTAAATTTTCAGTTCAGTAGGTTAGACAATGACCATAATCGTAACTGACAGACATGTCTTTGTTAACCATTGCGCTAGAAAAGAGGGACACCGTACACTTGGTAAATGTATTGTTACAAACACTCAAATATAGGCCCCACAAACCAACTCATAACATGACCACTTTGTGAACTGTACATTATACTTGACACCTGTTTGCTTCATTCATAGGTGGGGTTTCTATTAGCCAATACCTATATTTGCTGTTGTTCTGTGTTGTCTGACCTTCACTATGTAATAATTATTTGATATATCATCATATTCCACAATTGATGGTGATGTTTATACATCAAAACTATGGTTTTGTTTAGATTACTAGCTACTGGCCACTCATATTCTTCATTTCATTTTGAGTAACTCCTTGGTATGTCAACGATATCCGGGATTGTGCGCACAACCTGTGATCTGATTTGGGACAAATTGAAGAGCCGCTTCATGCCTCAGCCAACCACCCAAGACTTGTTGCGGATATCCCAGGGTTTCATGTAAGTCACAGAGTTCCCAAATTGCATTGGTGCCCTGGATGGTAAACACATTCATGGAAAGAGGCCACCAAACTCTGGGTCTCGTTATTTTAATTACAAACATTTTTTTCTGTAGTGTGTCCCATAGGTATGTTGTGTACCCCTGTATCAGCCACCTACCATCCGTCCATCATGCATGTCCAGCGTCTTGGCACCGCCCACCATCCGTCCATCATGATGCCCCTGTGCATCACCGTCTCCTCCTGTTTTGAATGCTGGCGCCTGCGCTGTGACAAGAGTTCTCGGGCATGCGCAGTGCGCGCTTCCCGAGAACCGACATCAGGCTATTGCGCCTGCATCTTGCCGAGGCCCCAGCCCCGCAGTGTGAATACATCATAACACACTGCGGGCGGGATCTGGGGCCTCCACAACTCGCAGGCGCAGTAGCCTGATGTCGGTTCTCGGGCAGCACGCACTGCGGTGCCAAGGAGCAGGACAGGCATGATGGACAGATGGTAGGCGGCTGATACAGGGGGACACACCATGCCTATGGGGCACATTAAAGGTATGAGGAGCTATTTATAAAAGTCGATATTTCAGCGTTACTAGGGGTCAGAAAAAGAAGAGCCACCTTCACAGTATGCAGCCTTAGTGCTGCTGAAGGTGGCTCTTTAACTGAAAAACGCCCTGGGGGGTGACAGGTTCCCTTTAACCTTAAATATGTATTATGTACAAAAGTGGAATTTGTTTATTTTCATACATTTTTTTGGCCTTTTTGGACAAATTTGTTAGGAACTCGCAAGGCAATGAGTACCCTTGACGTGGATTGCGAGCTTACATTTGATGTGGGTAACTGATACATGGCCATCTCAAAGCTGTTAGGAGTCAGGTTCCTGCATCTGCTCTGCAGGAATCCAGACCCTTACATTCTGCGGTCTCTTGCTCTTTAACTACCGCAGAGGAGATTGCCTTGCAGCAAATCTCACCAGGGGCTAAGTCCCTCTGTCCTCATACTGAGCATGCTCATGAGACGGTTTCCCTTTGGAGATCGGGAGTCATGTGCTCAGGTCTTGCTCCAGATCTCATTGGTCCATCTCGGAGATCTGAAAGCTTCCGGAAGGTACCGGCTGCTATAAAAAGCGCGCATGGCCATTCCGCCATGGGCTAGTATAGACTATATTGCTATGTGTGAATTGTGACGGATGTATGATTCTGGTGACTGACTTATTATGAAACCCCTTCCCTCTGATATTACGTATGTGGTTATGGAATTAGTTCAGTAGTCTGCGCCAGTCTGTGGTAAGCCTTAGGCCACTGTGCACACCGCACCTCTGCGCTAGCGTTCGACATAGCGCCTGCTTTGTAGCTGTGTCGTTCAGCGGCAGTGTCCTGCTCCGCTCTGCAGTTGCAGCCCTTCTTGGCATTCGCAGTAGCGACTCTGCACACACGGTATGTAACGGGGTCTACCAAGCTGGGGTACCTCTTTCAGTACCACCCTGTGTTTTCGGAGGTCCGCTCTGCGTTGGCTGGAGTCTGAATGAATGACGCTGGCTGGAATTCCTTGGTTACATGGGCGCATATAAAAGATCACTGTTTCTCCACGTATTTCCAGTCTGACAACACTTTACTCACAGGACACAGAATGTATCACACAGATACAGAGGGCAGGCCAATAGAAAAGCGGCAGGCCAGACATGCATTACAAAAGCTGCAGGTGGCCGGAGCCTGCCGATGTTTACTGTGGGAATTACAAAGGTGGGGGGAGGGCGGACAAAAGAAGAATATCGTGTCCCCTCCGCCCAGGGGCGCAGCCTGTGAACTGATGCATTAGGGACATGCATCTCACATAGAACCTATTGTACATACATATAACAGCACAACATATTCTGGGTGCTGAGTGGTTCTGTAGCATGTAACACGGCTCCCCCTTTTCAGCGACACGATCGGCATAGACAGTCTGATCCTCAACGGATTGGTTTGGGGATGACCGAAGTTTATGGGGTTGGTACAAGTTCCGTTTGTCGACTTAGTCCATCGGCGTTACCGTTTTGTTTGCCGGGTCTGTGGTGGATGGTGAAGTCTAGAGGTTGTAGGGCTAAATTCCACCGCAGCAATCTGGCGTTGTCTCCGGAGACCCGATTAAGCCAGGCTAGGGGATTATGGTCCGTTAGGAGGGAAAACTGTCGTCCATACAAATATGGTTGCAACTTCTTGAGTGCCCACACTACCGCCAGGCACTCCTTCTCGATGGCCGCATAGCTTACTTCACGGGGCAGTAGTTTCCGACTCAGGTAAGCTACCAGGTGTTCTTGGCCGTCTGGCCCGACTTGGCTCAGTACTGCCCCCAATCCAAACATAGAAGCGTCTGTGCGAACAAGGAAATGTTTAGTTGGATCGGGTGCAGCCAATACAGGGGTATTGGTGAGGGCGTCCTTTAGTTGGCGGAAGGCTTCCTCACACTCTGAGGTCCAGGTTACCTGGCGGGGTTGGTTCTTACGGGTCAAATCAGTGAGGGGCTTGGCTATGCTGCTGTAATTGGGAACGAATTTCCTGTAATACCCCGCTGTCCCTAGAAACGCCGTGACCTGGGTTTTAGTGCGTGGGATGGGCTATTTGGCTATGGCCTCAATCTTGGCTGGTTCTGGTCGCTGTTTCCCACTTCCCACTCAATGCCCTAAATACTGAACCTCTGCTTTGCCCACGTGACACTTGTTTGGTTTCAGGGTGATTCCGGCCTGGTGGATCCTGTCCAATACTGTCTCTAGGTGATTTAGATGTTCTTCCCATGTCGCAGTGTAGATGGCGATGTCGTCCAGGTAGGTACAAGCATAGTACTGGAGACCATCCAGAAGCTGGTCAGCCAGCCTTTGGAGGGTCGCCGGGGCATTCTTCATCCCGAATGGCATAACTCAAAACTGGAATAAGCCGAACGCGGTGACAAATGCCGACTTGGGAATAGTGTCAGGACTAAGGGGAATCTACCAGTAGCCTTTGCATAGATCGATGGTGGTCAAATACTTTGCCCCCGCCAGCCGGTCTAACAACTCATCCACACGCGGCATGGGGTATGCATCCGTCACTGTTTTCTCATTGAGCTTACGATAGTCTACACAAAACCATGTAGTCCCATCCTTCTTGGGCACTAACACTACGGGGGATGCCCAGGGACTATCTGACTCTTCAATGACCCCTAAACGCAATATCTCTTGTATCTCTTGTCGCATCCCCTCTCGTACAGACTCAGGGATGCGGAAGGGGAGTTGTCTCAGGGGGGTCTGATCCTGGGTCTCAACCTTGTGTTGTGCCAGGCGAGTGTACCCTGGTCTCTCTGAAAACATCCTCTGTCACAGCCTCTACAACGCCTCCGCCTGCTGTCTCTCCCGGGGGCCTAGGTCTTCACCCAAGTGTACCTGGTCCCATGTTTTAGACTGAGTCCTTTCCCCTAAGACTTCCGGCAAGAGAAGTCCGGCTAAATCCTCTGCTTCAGGTGCACAGATGGCCACTACCTCTTCAGGGTGCTCCCGGTAGGGCTTCAGCATATTCACGTGGAGCATGCGGATAACCCTGGGGTCGTCACAATCGGCGACATTATAGGTTGTATCGGCTATTTTCCCCACTACCTGGTAGGGCCCCTGCCATGCAGCTTGAAACTTATTCTGCTTAGTGGGCTCTAACACCAGGACCTTCTGTCCTATTTCCAAAGTGTGCTCTCTGGCCCTCCGATCGTACCATGCGCGCTGGCGCCGCTGGGTCGCCTGCAGGTTCTCACGTACAACCTGGGTCAGCTCCTGTAGGTGGTCCCAGAATTCCAGCACATAGGGTACAATAGGTACCCCTTCTATGAGGCCCTCCCCTTCCCAGTGTTCCAGCACTAAGTCTAGGGGTCCCCTTACCCGTCTCCCGTATACCAGCTCAAACGGGGAGAACCCCGTGGATTCTTGGGGCACCTCCCGATAGGCAAACAGGAGGTGTGGAAAGAATTTCTCCCAGTCCTTGTAGGTCCTGGTAAAAGTCCCAATGAGCTGTTTTAATGTCTCGTTAAAGCGTTCACACAACCCATTGGTTTGCAGGTGGTACGGGGCGCTTCTAATGGACTTTACGCCGCACAGCTTCCACAGTTGGTTGGTCACCTCTGCTGTAAACTGGGTACCCTGGTCCGAGATAATCTCCTGGGGAAATCCAACCCGTGAGAAAACCTGGAGCAGGGCGGCCGCCACCGTCTCTGCCAGTATGTTAGGTAACGCAACCGCCTCTGGATACCATGTGGCATAATCTACCACTGTCAATATATACTTTTTCCCTGAGGGACTGGGTTTGGCTAACGGCCCTATCAGATCGACCGCTACTCGGCTAAATGGTTCCATCACAATGGGGAGAGGGCGTAATTTGGCCTTGCATCGATCCCCCCTCTTGCCAATGCGCTGACAACTGTCACAGGTCTGGCAGTACTGACGAACATCATAGGTTACCCCCGGCCAAAAGAAGTTTTGTGTCAGACGATTCCTGGTGCGATTGACGCCAAAGTGCCCGGCCAAGGGTATATCATGAGAGATTCGCAGTAACTCCTGCCTATACTTCTTGGGAACTACCAGCTGTTGTTTTATAGTGGGGCTCATCCCTGTGTGGTGCTGCTCTGTGATCCGGTAGAGGAGTCCCTGCTTCCATACAAACTATTCCCCTTCCAGTACTCCTCTCCCCTCCTGTGCCTTCCCACGATATCCCTCTAATGAAGGATCCTCAAGTAACTCCCTCTTAAATTCATCTGGGGTGGCTCAAGAAATGTGTCTGGCTATGGGAATACGTGCAGGGCTGGGATGTCTTACCTGGGCCTCCTCTGAGTGTGATTCCGCCTCCGCAGTTCGAATTTGTCTCAGGGTGGTCACAGGATAGGTATCAGCCAGAGGGGCCACCGAGAATGCAGACAACATGGGCCCCAAGTCATTTCCCAGCAAGACGTCTGCAGGCAAATCCTCCATCAAGCCGTCCTCAACAAGGCCATCCCCGACTCCCCAGTTCAGGTGAATCCTGGCAGTGGGTAGTCGATGTATAGCTCCCCCTGCTACACGGACTGCCACTGTCCGGTCCGTCTTCTCTTGGTCCCGGACGAGATGAGGCTTCACAAGGGTCAAAGTTGCCCCGGAATCTCTTAGTCCCTGCATACGTTTTCCCATTAACCCACACGATCTGTCGATGCTGTTGTCGATTATCTGCCTGGGCTGCCTGCATAGGGTCTACTTCATGCAGCACTTCCTCCATCTCTTCCACCCCTTGGTTAGTCGTAGCCCCCAATGCCGGGTCAGCTTCGCCATGGTAGCAGTGTACAGCAGCCCGGCTGAAGGTAGCTGTTCCCGCCTTTGGCCACTGGGTATGCTGAGTCCAGTTGGGACATTGTCTTTGCAGGTGGCCCAGCTGACGACAGGTGTGGCATCGCGCCCCAGGGGGACTGTGGTAGGCCGGGTTTCTAGCTGGTCCCCCTACAATATTCGGTGGTTTGGGGCCCTCCAGGTCCATAGGAGGGCCCCTAGTGACCACCTTTGATCCGGACAACTGCGGCCTCCTGGCATCGTGATGTTCATCGGCCAGACAAGCGGCTTCCTCAAGAGTCGTTGGCCGCCTGTCCCGAAGCCATTCCTGTGTCTCGGGGTTTAGTCCATTAAAGAATTGTTCTAACAGGAAGAGCTGGAGGACATCCTCCTTAGTGGTTGCTTGGCTCCCTTGTACCCACTGTAGCACTGACCGCCGTAATTTACAGGCCCATTCAGCGTGGGTATCGGTTACACGTTTTATAAGTACGCGGAACTTTTGGCGGTAGGCCTCTGGTGTCAGCGCATACCGGACCAAGATCACTTCTTTGATCCGCTCATAGTCCATACAGTCCTCATCAGGTACCGTGCGATAGGCGTCCGCTGCCCGGCCTGTCAGCTTGCTCGCCAGAATCTGAACCCGTTCCTCCGGCTTCACTTGATGAAGGGCACACTGCCGCTCAAAGTCCTGCAGAAAGCCATCAATGTCTTCCTCTGCCTCCCCCAACTGTCAGAAGGCATTATACTGGATGTTTTTGTGGCTTACTGTTGAAGGTACCTGGTCGAAGGCCAGAGCTCCTCCTGCTCGCTGGCTCTCCTCTCTCCGCTCTGCCATCTCCATCTTGGCCAGCTCCACTTTGGTCCGCTCTGCCATCTCCATCTTGGCTAGCACTATCCTGGTCTGCTCGGCCAATCTTTTCCTTCAAATCAGTACGCACATCAGCCATCACCTCTCGTATGATCTCTGCTGCAGGGTTTAGGCCATAGAACGCCAGTCTGTTCTTTACCTCCCTCTGGAATTCGGTCTCCTCCACATTCACATTGGGGGGTGCTGCACTGTCGTGTTCCATGATGGCTGCTATCAAATCCGCTTTTGTTTTGTTGCTGGCGATCAACCCTCGGGCTTCCACAAGATCTTTTAATGTAGTCCTCTTTAACTTCTGGTAGTTATTTTCCATTCATTCCTTTCCTCCTGTAGAAGGGGTATCAAATCCCGCTGTCTGCCACCAGTGTAATGGGGTCTACCAAGCTGGGGTACCTCTTTCAGTACCACCCCGTGTTTTCGGAGGTCCGCTCTGCGTTGGCTGGAGTCTGAATGAATGACGCTGGCTGGAATTCCTTGGTTACGTGGGCGCATATAAAAGATCACTGCTTCTCCACGTATTTCCAGTCTGACAACACTTTACTCACAGGACACAGAATATATCACACAGATACAGAGGGCAGGCCAATAGAAAAGCGGCAGGCCAGACATGCATTACAAAAGCCGCAGGTGGCCGGAGCCTGCCGATGTTTACTGTGGGAATTACAAAGGTGGGGGGAGGGCGGAAAAAAGGAGAATATCGTGTCCCCTCTGCCCAGGGGCGCAGCCTGTGAACTGATGCATTAGGGACATGCATCTCACATAGAACCTATTATACATACATATAACTGCACAACATATTCTGGGTGCTGAGTGGTTCTGTAGCACGTAACACGGTAGGTCTAGACGGACGCAGCCCCTCTGTCTTTAGTTCCTGCTCCTGTGACCTTATACCGTGTGTGCATTTACATGAGGCCTGTGACTCTAACAGGCTCAGCCTTTTGTATGTTTTGTTGCGGCGCCTCTGTGTGTGAACGGAGCCCGCTCTGCGCACTTCGGGTGAAGTTGAACCCGTGCACATTATATCGCCATATTGCTCATCTGCCATTACTCAGCAGCGGTTGTAACTCCTACTGCACGGTGGACCCCGAGTGGCGAACGCACTTTATTATTTTTATTTAGTGCGTTCCGCCGTTCCTAACTAAAGCCTTATTGTTCCCAATACCAAATAACTAATACCTCATAATAATGTGTTTACTGTGTGTGTGATAAATATGCCATGTATTCAAGTATGAATTTGTAAGGATATTTGCAGACTATCAACAAATACCTAAGACCCTCACTCATTGTCTGTGTTCTTGAAGGAGAGTGGCTCACCATGAAATCATCTTGTTCATACCTACTGACATGGAAATGTCCAAATTCACGAGCATTTTTTTACCACGGTCAATAGTTCTACGCAGTTGAGGCTGTGAGGGGGCACAGCTTCAGCGACCTCACTGCTAGTCAATGAAGCAGCTTTCGCCACCACCACCTCCTCCTTTATCATTACTTTTCAGCCGGGATGGATAAATATTAGCACCATCCTGGTTGTAAAGTGTTTATGAGCCAGATATGGATTACTTCGTGGGACATAACGGTGGACAGGTATGGTATATTGCTTTTATGTTTTGTAAGGTTGTTTTTTCTGTCACATCAAGGACATATTTTGCCATTTACATATTTTCTACAAAAAAAACAAGACAGATTAACACTTAACAAATGTGTTTTATTTTTCATGCAACACATTTATTCATCTGAGGGTGTAGCAAAACAAAACACAAATAATAAAGGTATACTACTTATTTAGGTTCTTCATAAATCAACGAAGTCACCATGATTTGAGAAAGATTCATCCGTGGTATTTTCTGCACTTCCATGTTCAGGGCTGGAGGACTGTGTGGCCATTTGTCCTGTAGACATTGTGGGCTGGCGTGGGGTTGTTTGAGGAGGTTGAGTAGGCAAAATTTCTGGTGTACCAGATGTAGATGGGGATAAGTTTGTGTTTTGTAAGACTCACCCAAAAATGTTTGTGAAACACTTTGTGTCTGAAGTAAAGTAGGTTGTGAGTCAGCAATCTGGCTCAGATATGATTGCAAACTACTATAGGTATCACCTCTTGTCATATGGCTGTGCTGACCAAATTGGATCACGAAAGGTGGTCTGGTGCCTTGAGGGCAGATTGTAAGGCTATAGCCTAGCAAAATTACCCCCACTACTATCCCCCACAGACATGCTAGAGGAGATTGATTCAGAATGTTGGCTGTATGAGGTGCTGGGATCAGACATTTGCCAATATTGCCGGCTACTGGCACGGGCATGAGGCACTGAGACAGGATCAGACATGTGCCCATATTGCTGGCTACTGGCACGGGCATGAGGCACTGAGGCAGAATCAGACATTTGCACATAATCATGGATGGAGCAACGGGCAGGAGAAAACCAAATAGGAGCATACATTTGGGGATAAGGATGTCTGGAGGCAGGAGGTGGAGGCATAGATGAGGGTGCAGGCATGTGGTGTTCTTGTGTTGCGGCTCCAGGGTCAGCCCCTGAAGATAGCGTACCTACATTTTGGGTATGTGTTACGTTTGTAGCAGATGGCATCTGTATTTGATGCTGGGCAGCTCGCCATTGTTCAATGGGCCCAAGCACCTGATTTGGTTCCTGCTCTCCTTGGCTAGCAGAAATGAGGTTCAATATTGCAGCCCGTACCCGTTCCTGCCATTACTCAGAAACTTTGGCTAGGCAAGGAAAAAGGGACCTACAAATACACAATTTTCAGGTGTCATGGAATTTAGTATAGCTAAAACTCTAGCATCAATGAGCTCTGGCAACATACGTGGCTCTTCATGTCGCTAGGTTCGTCTATCTCAGAGAGTGTGTGTAAGATACCGAGGTAGACTGGATGTTGATAGCTGTGGTGGTGGGGCTGCTGCTTGGGATGTTGATGGGGCGATTGTTTGTGTGCTTCCATGGCCAGCATCAGTGGAGGCTTCAGCAGCATCAGACACCTGTTCATCAGGCTGTGTTGCTGGAGTCGGGTCCGCTGGGGCTTCAGTCTCCGATGCAGAGATACAGGGCACTGATCTTGCTGTTGTTGGCGATACATCAGAGTCTTCAAGGTTGTCATCAGTCCTAGGATAAAGAACATTGTGACATAAAATGTTAATTTTGATAAAAATAATCCAAAAATAAACTAGTTAAAAGTGACTAATTTGTGATAACATATGAAGCTTGGTCTGGAACAAGTGGGTTTTTGTGACTTTCACATATTCACATGTGTATGATGTCAAACACAAATGTTCTTCTGAAAGATAAGTATTAATCACAGATTTACATGAAGGTTTAAAAATGTTTGAGATATGGAAATGTTTTAAATTACAGTGTTGTTAGGTTAGTATGTTAGAAAAATCATAAAGATTCACACTTACAGATTTAGCTCCAGGATTGGCTGGAGAAAGGCTAAGTTTCTGTAGAAGACATATTGTCGCTTTTTGGAAGCACCGGAGGTGGAGGGGATTGGACTAAATTCCCGCCGAAACTGGTCCCTTGCTGAGCGCCATCGCCGTTTAACCAAATCAACTGTTGGGAATGTGTAAAAACAACAAGTCACATTTCTGCAAAGACCAAAAGATTAATTAAACAACAACACAATAGGTTCAGCTATGTTAGATTTCAAAAGTTCTTTGGTTATGATCATCATGTCTGGTCAAAACAAACACATGACAAAAATAGTTTGGTCATTGCTAGAGTTGAGTGAAATGGGTCAGTCAAATTAAAAAATAGCCGACTTTCACTAAAGTCGGGTTTCGCCGATCAAAACCCGACCATAGCGTGAGGTCGGCCATGAGGTCGCCGAGCCGAGCGCCAAAGTCGCGTTTCAAATAATGCTTCCAGCGCCTTTTCTCAGCCAGTGATGGAGGACGCACACTGTGGGCAACGCGATGACATGCGCAGTGGCCACCACCATCTTAGAGAAGGGCATTGAAGTGATTGGCTGGCTTTGTGTGGCGTCACAGTGGGTATAAAAGGCCGTGACCGCTGACCGCCATCTTTCTTCTGCCAATCTTAGAATAGGGAGAGGTGCTGCTGCTGATTCTGAATAGGGAAAGCGTTAGGCAGGGAAGAAAAAAAAAAAATTGCTTCTGCTGATAGCGCTTTTCACTGTACAGTTAGTATGCAGTGAAAGGGGACGATTTTTGTTGTGTGCAGCAGCTCTGGTGGTGATTAGGCTGCTTTTTAAGGCTACCTGCTAGCTGCATTGCTGTGTACACACTGCTGTTCAAACTGCTTTTTTCAAAGCACTCCAGTACTTTTATTATTTTGTTCTGGTGAGTTACTGAGCGTTCATTTTTTCACACAACGTATAGCGGTGTACGCTCCTCACACACTACTGTGTACTGGCTGGTATCACGGACAAATAGAAGCTATCTGGATGTGACTCTGGAAAAACAAGCCGAGGAGATTTTCCATTTTTCCAGACCTACACCGTATAGAGCTGTCCGCTTTTCAAACAGTGAAGCTATCTGTGTGTGACTCTGGAAAAACAAGCCAAGGAGATTTTCCATTTTTCCAGACTTACACCTTATAGAGCTGTCCGCTTTTCAAAGAGTTTTGTATATCTGCTGTTTGATGATGGTCAAAACTAGACAGAGACAGCATGTGTCAGTCCGTATACAAATAGACGAAGATTGACAATTTTCCATACAGACACCGTAGAGCGGTGTACGCTCCTCACACACTACCATGTACCACCTTGTATCATGGACAAATAGAAGCTATCTGTGTGTGACTATGGAAAAACAAGCCGAGGAGATTTTCCATTTTTCCAGACCTACACCTTACACAGCTGTCCGCTTTTCAAACAGTTTCGTATATCTGCTGTTTGATGACGGTCAAAACTAGACAGAGACAGCGTGTGTCAGTCCGTATAAAAATAGACGGAGATTGACAAATTTTCATACTCACACCGTATAGCGGTGTACGCTCCTCACACACTACCGTGTACCGGCTGGTATCACGGACAAATAGAAGCTATCTGGGTGTGACTCTGGAAAAACAAGCTGAGGAGATTTTCCATTTTTCCAGACCTACACCTAATAGAGCTGTCCACTTTTCAAACAGTTTCGTATATCTGCTGTTTGATTATGGTCAAAACTAGACAGAGACAGCGTGTGTCAGTCCGTATAAAAATAGACGGAGATTGACAATTTTCCATACAAACACCGCATAGCGGTGTACGCTCCTCACTCACTACCGTGTACCGCCTTGTATCACGGACAAATAGAAGCTATCTGTGTGTGACTCTGGAAAAACAAGCCGAGGAGATTTTCCATTTTTCCAGACCTACACCTTAAACAGCTGTCTGCTTTTCAAACAGTTTCGTATATCTGCTGTTTGATGACGGTCAAAACTAGACAGAGGCAGCGCATGTCAGTCCGTATAAAAATAGACGGAGATTGACAATTTTCCATACACAAACCGTATTGAGCTGTCCGATTCTCAAACAGTATTGTATATCTGCCGTTCGCTTTACAGTCACATCTATGCAGAGTCAGCGTGTGTGTGTGACACTCCGTAAATACATATACGGAGATTGTTAGTTACACAAAAAACATTTACAGCTGTACACTTCTGATACAGTTTCGTAAATCTGCTTATTAGCTTACGGTCAAATACATACTGTGAGAGCGTCTGTGACTAACAAAATATATACGTAGATTTAATTTTTTTAATACACCTTACACAGGTGGACGCTCCTCATACAGGACCATCTCTCTGCTGGTATTTTTGATACATTTTCCCAAACATGAGGAAGTATGGTGGAAGAGGCCGCGGATGTGGGCATGGGGGCGCAGCTGGTACTGATGGTCGTGGTGCATTGGCTGGTTCTGGCAAAAGCACAATAGCAGCTAAGGCAGGAGGTGTTGAGCCTGCGTCATCGTCTGGCCCAAGAAGGCCTGTAAGGTTCCCTTTTCTTGTAGTAGGAAAACCGCTTTTAAAGCCGGAGCATCAGGAACAGATTTTGGCGTACATTGCCGAAACAGCCACCAGCTCTATTGCCTCCTCTTCTGAACGTTCGAAACCTGCAAGCATGGAGTCAGTGCAGGGTTCTGGTCAGGAAAAACACCTTTCCGTGCGTCCTTCACCCCCACCAAAAGTTAAGGATGCGGTAGTCCACACTTCAGATTACTCTATGGAGCTCTTTTCACATACCATGCCTGGGGTTATCCAGTCAAATCCTGAATTCCCCAGTCCAAGATGAATCTGACATGGAGTGCACTGATGCCCAGCCTCTGCTAGATGATTCTGCTGGTACATTGACCCAGAGCACTACATTGCCCTCGCAGTTTATTGAGCCAGAATCTGACCCTGATGAAACTCAGGTGCCCCTTCCCGCATACTATACCACCTTACACGGTGACACAGAGGAAGGTAAAGAGGAAGGTGCAGATGACTTTGAAGAGGAGGTGATGGATGACCCAGTTCTTGACCCGGATTGGCATCCATTGGGGGAGGAGGGTGGCACTGGCAATAGTTAAGGAGAAGGATCCGCAGCAGGCATTGACATCGCAGCAGCGGTTATCTGGCAGGCCCGTAGCTGTCCAAAAATGTGGACCAAAAACTAAAAGAGTTGCAGGACAGCTTTGCCAGATGGTCAACTTAGCACAGCGTGCAAGGCCAGAAAATGTATACCATAGTAGGAAGAGTGCAATGTGGCACTTCTTTGTCCAAAATCCTACTGATGAGGCAAAGGTTACCTGAAAGAAGTGTGGAAGGACCTTTAGCCGAGGTAAACAACTCAGAAATTTGAATACCATTTGCATGCTTAGACGTTTAATCAACATGCACTTGCAAGGGTGGACGGAATACAAAATACCTCAGGTAGCACATGTGCACCTGCTCCGACTGCAGGTAGCCAGCAACGCTCCATCGCTTCCCCCACTGTAAGACCACCGCCACCGTTAAGCACACCACCAGCACTAAATGTGGAGGTGTCGTCGCAAGGCCAAAGCACTCAGGGAATCACAACGGTTTTGCAACACAACACTGAATCTAGGCCATCACCACCAATACCATCACCAACCCCCTCTCACTCCATCCGGTGCACCGCTACTTCCCCACATGCAGCTCTCCAGTCCAGCTCACTCTAACAGAGACTATGAGTAGGACAAGAAAGTACTCATCCTCTCATCCGAGTACACTGTGTTTGAATGCCTACATTGCCAAACTAATCTCATTAGAGATGATGCCCTACCGTTTGGTTGAAAGTGAAGCTTTCCACGAGCTCATGGCCTACGCTGTCCCACGCTATGACCTACTCAGTTGGCACTTCTTTTCTCAAAAAGCCATCCCTGCCCTCCACCGGCATGTGAAAGACCGCATTGTCCATGCACTAAAACAGTCAGTGAGTGGAAAGGTGCACCTCACAACAGATGCATGGACCAGTAGGCATTCCCAGGGCCGTTATATGTCCATCACTGCACAGTTGGTTAATGTGGTGGATACAGGCTCCACAGGGGACAGTGGCGATGGAACAGTGCTGCCTAGCCCATGGTATAGGAAACAGTTGGCTGTAGGCTTTCGAGCCTCCTCCTCCTCCTCCATCAGCGAAAGCTCATCCACAGAGCGCAGTTGCCCGAGCACTCCATCCGCAGCTAGCAGTGTTGCACACGAGGTGTCCCACTATCGAACAACTAGTGGTAAGCGTCAGCAGGCTGTGTTAAAGATGATGTCTTTGGACGACAACAGACACACCGCGGAGGTACTGGCCGACTACTTGCAGCGACAAACTGAGTCATGGCTGGGCAGTCTATATCTTGAGGCAGGCAAGATAGTAAGTGATAACGGCCGTAATTTTGTGGCAGCCATAGCCCATGCAAAACTCACACACATACCTTGCCTGGCTCACACTTTGAACCTGGTGGTGCAGTGCTTCCTTAATAATTATTCGGAGTTAACATCCCTGTTACATAAGGTGCGAAGACTGTGCTCGCACATCCATCGCTTAAACGTCCACTCCACTCGTATGCAGAAGCTGCAGCGATTTCTCCACCTCCCCAAGCATCGCCTAATCATAGACGCTGCAACAAGGTGGAAATCCACCCTGCACATGGTTGAGAGGCTGTGCGAACAGAGGCAGGCTGTAATGCATTTGTGGGAGGATACACGGGCAGGCAGTTTGAGGGAAGACATGGAATTGTCGGGTGTGCAGTGGTCAAAGCTGAAAGACCTCTGTAAAGTCCTTCAGTGTTTTGAGGAATGCACACGGCTGGTAAGCGCAGACGACGCCATCATAAGCATGAGCATCTGCTGTGAGTTCATTTTCCCCTTCGTCACTGAGGTCTGGTGAACTCCCTATTCTGGTAAAGGAAGGTAATGAGCCTGATTATCAGGCACCGGAGTATAATGAGGATGACTGGCTGAGTGGAGTCACGGACTGGATATAAGGCTGCCGACGCCCTTCTGCCCTGTGGGTGACTTCTCTGTGGACTTCTAGGACACCAGTCTGATTCCTGCTCCTCTAAAGCTAAGTTTTTTTGCTTTGCCTGTTTCATTTGTGTTTTGTTTTTGTTTTCCTTGCTTTTCTGGATTCTGCCATTCCCTGCTGGGGTGAGCTGAATCTCCTTTTGCCTGTTGCTCTGTCTTCAGAATATTCCTGAGTACTGACATAGCTTTTTGAAGCCTAGCGTCTTCAGGGCCTTTTTCACTGTCAGTCTGTTGGCTCTTATTTTCATAGGGTTTTTCACGGATTGCAGACAGCAGCCTTCCTGTCCTTTTCTATCTAGTTAGCTTGGGCCCCGTCTTTGCTCAGTCTATCTTTCTGTCTGTGTTAGTGTTTTCATCTTGCTTCACCGTCATTATTTGTTGGGGGCTGCCTATTGCTTTGGGGTCTGCTCTGGGGCAGTTTAGATTTCCCCTTTCTTTCTTTAGGCCTATTTAATTCTCTGGCTGTGATCGAGGGGTCTAGGGCATCGTAGGAACCCCCCACGGCTACTGCTAGCTGTGTTGATAGGTTCAGGGGTCTGCAATCCGATAGCTGCCAACTTCTCTGGTTTTCTGGACTTAGCTAGCATTTCTGTTTTTGCCTCCTACGGTGACTCAATCATAACAGAATCACCCGCCATACCGCAGATCCTAGGGTACTCAATAGCAGGAAAGAATTGTGCTTAAAAAAAAAAAAAGTGTATATTCTTTCCTCTATATCTCTGAGGCCGTAGGGGGAATTTTTTTTTTCTCTCAATGGAGATAAAGCAATTGTCTGATCGTGTGGAGCAGCTCGCTGCGCAAGTGCGGGAAATTTCCGCCTACCTTGCTCATTCGCATGCTGTTGAACCAAAGATCCCTACACCTGATGTATTTTTTGGGGATCGATCTAAATTTTTGAGTTTCAAAAATAATTGTAAATTATTTTTTGCCTTGAAGCCTAACTCGTCAGGGAGCTCCGCGCAGCAGGTTAAAATTGTCATCTCTTTGCTGCGTGGCGATCCCCAGGATTGGGCGTTTTCTTTGAAACCAGATGATCCTATTCTGACTAATGTTAATGCATTCTTTCAAGCTTTGGGGTTGTTGTATGACAAACCTAATGCTATTGATCAGGCTGAAAAGACCCTGTTGGCATTGAACCAGGGTCGAGATTCTGCAGAGTTGTACTGTCAAAAGTTCCGAAAGTGGGCGGTCCTTACTACCTGGAATGATAATGCCTTGGCTGCTCTCTTTCGGAAGGGTTTGTCAGAAGCCGTAAAAGATACTATGGTGGGATTTCCTGTTCCCTCTGGTCTGGATGATTCTATGTCATTAGCCATTCAGGTTGGTCTGCGTTTGCGTGAACGCAGGATTGCACGAGAGGTGTTGCCACCGGTTGAACAGACGTCTGAACCTATGCAATGTGATAGAGTTTTGTCTAAGGCGCAACGTCAGGAGTTCAGAAGGCGTAATAAGCTGTGTTTTTTCTGTGGAGATGCCTCGCATATTATTTCTGTTTGTCCTAAACGAGAGAAACGCTTTGCACACACGTTTTCTGTTGGTGGTGTTCAACCTAAGTTTCTTCTGGCAATTACTCTGATCTGCTCCCTGTCCACATTTTCCGCCAAGGCTTTTGTGGATTCGGGAGCAGCGCTAAACCTAATGGACTTGGATTTTGCTAAACGTTGTGGATTTCCGATGACACCTCTGCAGACGCCTATCCCTTTGAGGGGGATCGATGCTACTCCTTTGGCTAAAAATAAACCTCCGTTTTGGACCCAGGTGGTCATGCGGGTCGCCCCAGACCATCAAGAAAATTGCAGATTTTTGGTGTTGCATCGTCTGCATGATTGCGTTGTTCTGGGGTTTCCCTGGTTGCAAATTCATAATCCAGTTTTGGATTGGAAATCTGTGTCTGTGGTGAGTTGGGGTTGTCGGTGTGCCTTTAGTGAGGCTCCGTTTTTTTCCACCTCTCCTCAGTCGCATGATGTTCCTGACTATTTGGCGGACTTTTATGATGTATTTAGTGAGAATGATTCTGCGTCCTTGCCTCCTCATAGGAGTTATGACTGTGCAATTGAACTAAGCCCGGGGTGTAAATTTCCCAAGGGTCGGCTCTTCAATTTATCTGTACCCGAGCACGAGGCTATGCGGTCCTATATTAAGGAGGCGTTGGAGAAGGGTCATATTAGACCATCCTCTTCACCCTTAGGTGCCGGTTTTTTTTTTGTGGCCAAAAAGGATGGTTCTTTAAGGCCTTGTATTGATTATCGTGCCCTCAATAAAATTACTATTAAATATCAGTATCCATTACCCCTGATTTCGGATCTATTCTCTAGAGTTAGAGGTGCTTGCTGGTTTACCAAGCTTGACCTCAGGGGGGCGTATAATCTTATCCGCATTAAGCAGGGGGATGAATGGAAGACGGCGTTTAATACTCCGGAGGGACATTTTGAGTATCTGGTGATGCCTTTTGGGCTCACTAATGCCCCTTCTGTCTTCCAGTGCTTCATGAACGATATTTTCCGAGACTTTGTCGATAAATTTTTGATTATCTATCTGGATGATATTTTGATCTTCTCCAAGGATTGGGATTCTCATGTGGAACATATTCGGACTGTGTTCCGGATCTTGAGGGAGAATTCCCTGTATGTCAAAGGATCTAAATGCCTTTTTGGAGTACAGAGGATTTCATTTTTGGGATTTATTTTGTCTCCGTCAACTATTGAAATGGAGCCGGCCAAGGTACAGGCCATTTATGATTGGGTTCAGCCCACTTCTTTGAAGGCCCTCCAAAAGTTTTTGGGTTTTGCTAATTTTTATCGGAAATTTATAGCAAAATTTTCTAGTATTGCCAAGCCATTGACTGATCTGACTAAGAAGGGTGCTGATGTGTTGAATTGGTCTCCGGAGGCTGTTGCTTCCTTTCAGGAGCTGAAGCGAAGATTTACCTCCGCCCCGGTTTTGCGGCAACCTGATGCCTCACTCCCTTTCCAGGTAGAGGTGGATGCTTCTGAGATTGGTGCAGGAGCTGTTTTGTCCCAAAAGGATCCTGTAACATCTAAAATGAATCCCTGTGCTTTCTTTTCCCGAAAGTTCTCTCCATCTGAACGTAACTATGATGTGGGGAATCGGGAACTGTTGGCCATGAAATGGGCATTTGAGGAGTGGAGACATTGGTTGGAGGGAGCTAAACATCAAGTTGTGGTCCTCACTGACCACAAGAATTTGATTTACCTAGAGTCGGCTAAACGCTTGAACCCTAGACAGGCTAGGTGGGCCTTGTTTTTTACACGTTTTGATTTTGTGGTCTCTTTTCTTCCTGGAACTAAGAATGTCAAGGCAGACGCCCTCTCTAGGAGTTTCTTTGCTGATTCTCCTGTGGTGACCAAGCCTGCTACCATCTTAGGCGAAGGGGTAGTTCTTTCTGCCATCTAGCCCGATTTGAGACTTGCGCTGCAAGAGTTCCAGGAGGACAAACCTGAGCGTTGTCCCAGTGGAAAGTTGTATGTTCCTGACCAGTGGAAGAAGATAGTGATGTCTGAAGTTCATTGCTCTGCATTGGCTGGTCATCCAGGTATTTTTGGTACTAGAGATCTGGTGAGTCGCTCTTTTTGGTGGCCCACCTTGTCTCATGATGTCAGGAATTTTGTGCAGTCCTGTGGGACTTGCTCCCGGTCTAAATCTTGTTCTCGCTCTAGTGGGTTGTTGATGCCTTTGCCGGTCCCCAGGAGAGCATGGACCCATATTTCAATGGATTTCATCTCTGATATGCCGGTCTCTCAAAGAATGACTGTTATTTGGGTGATTTGTGATAGGTTCTCTAAGATGGTTCATCTTGTACCACTCCCTAAGTTGCCATCTTCCTCTGAGTTGGTGCCCCTGTTTTTGCAACAGGTGGTTCGCTTACACGGGATTCCTGAGAACATTGTATCTGACAGAGGAGTTCAGTTTGTGTCTAGATTTTGGAGGACTTTCTGTTCCAAGCTGGGAATTCAGTTGTCCTTCTCCTCTGCTTTTCACCCCCAGACCAATGGGCAGACAGAGAGAACAAACCAGACCTTGGAGTCGTATTTGAGATGTTTTATTTCCGCTGATCAGGATGATTGGGTTTCATTTTTGCCCTTGGCCGAATTTGCTTTAAATAATAGAGCTAGTTCTGCCACTTTGATGTCACCTTTTTTTTGTAACTTTGGGTTTCATCCTTGATTTTCTTCAGGGCAGGTGGAGCCTTCTTCCTGCCCAGGTGTTGACACTGTGGTGGAGAGAATGCACCAGATCTGGGACCAAGTGGTGGATAAGTTATCTCTCTCCCAGGAAAAGGCCCAGCGGTTTTCCAATCGACATAGGACCATTGGTCCCCAGTTTAAGATTGGTGATATGGTGTGGTTATCATCAAAAAATATTGCTATGAAGATGGCTTCTCCTAAGTTTAAGCCTAGATTTATTGGACCTTACAAGATTTTGGAGATTATTAATCCGGTCTCTTTTTGTTTGGCTCTTCCTGTCACATTTAAAATCCATAATGTGTTCCATAAGTCCTTGTTGAAGAGGTTTGTTGAACCAGTTGTTCCTGGGGTGGCACCTCCAGACCCTGTATTGGTTGAAGGTAACATGGAATATGAGGTAGAGAAAATACTGGATTCCCGTTTGGCTAGACGGAGACTCCAGTATTTGGTTAAGTGGAAGGGTTATGGTCAGGAGGATAATTCCTGGGTCTCTGCCTCTGATATTCATGCCAAAAGATTGGTGCGTGCCTTTCATCGGGCTCACCCTGATCGCCCTGGTGGCGTGGTTGAGGGTTCGGTGACCCCTCCTCAAGGGGGAGGTACTGTTGTGAGTTCATTTTCCCCTTCGTCACTGAGGTCTGGTGAACTCCCTATTCTGGTAAAGGAAGGTAATGAGCCTGATTATCAGGCACCTGAGTCTAATGAGGATGACTGGCTGAGTGGAGTCACGGACTGGATATAAGGCTGCCGACGCCCTTCTGCCCTGTGGGTGACTTCTCTGTGGACTTCTAGGACACCAGTCTGATTCCTGCTCCTCTAAAGCTAAGTTTTTTTGCTTTGCCTGTTTCATTTGTGTTTTGTTTTTGTTTTCCTTGCTTTTCTGGATTCTGCCATTCCCTGCTGGGGTGAGCTGAATCTCCTTTTGCCTGTTGCTCTGTCTTCAGAATATTCCTGAGTACTGACATAGCTTTTTGAAGCCTAGCGTCTTCAGGGCCTTTTTCACTGTCAGTCTGTTGGCTCTTATTTTCATAGGGTTTTTCACGGATTGCAGACAGCAGCCTTCCTGTCCTTTTCTATCTAGTTAGCTTGGGCCCCGTCTTTGCTCAGTCTATCTTTCTGTCTGTGTTAGTGTTTTCATCCTGCTTCACCGTCATTATTTGTTGGGGGCTGCCTATTGCTTTGGGGTCTGCTCTGGGGCAGTTTAGATTTCCCCTTTCTTTCTTTAGGCCTATTTAATTCTCCGGCTGTGATCGAGGGGTCTAGGGCATCGTAGGAACCCCCCACGGCTACTGCTAGCTGTGTTGATAGGTTCAGGGGTCTGCAATCCGATAGCTGCCAACTTCTCTGGTTTTCTGGACTTAGCTAGCATTTCTGTTTTTGCCTCCTACGGTGACTCAATCATAACAAGCATCCCACTTATGCGTCTGCTCATTCAAAGTTTGACGCACATTAAGGATCAGGCGTCTGCAGCAGAGGAAGAGGAGCAGGGAAGCCTTGCTGACAGTCAGCCATTGTATGGTCAGGGAACTGTCCTGGATGAGGTGGAGGAAGAAGAGGAAGAGGAGGAGGAGGAGGATGAGGGGGATGATTATTTTGGGCAGGAGGATGCTTCTCAGGGGGCAAGAGAAAATGTTGGCATTCCAAGGTCAGGTACATTGTTTGTGCGTGACTGTAGGGTTGTGGATTTGCCAGAAAGTGCTCCTCCACCCAGCAGTGGCAGTGCAGCATTGACACCTGGAACATTGGCCCACATGTGCGATTATGCCTTGCGGATCCTAAAAATGGACCCCCGCATTGCCAAAATGATGAGGGATGGCGACTACTGGCTGGCCAGCATCCTCAATCCACGGTACAAAGGCAAATTACACAACATCATGCCACAGGAGAACCTAGAGATAATATTGGCTAACAAACAAGCTACTCTGGTAAACCGTTTGTTTGAGGCTTTCCCAACACACAGCAGCGGTGTTGGTTCTCCCACGAGCCGTAGTGGGCACAATGGAAGAGGTGTTCGTGGTGCACACAGCCGAAGTGGCGTTGGAGACAGGGGTTTAATGACCATGTTGTGGAATGATTTCTCAAGTACCGCTCACACGACTGCTAATATTGCATCAATTAAAAGTGACAGGAGACAGCAGTTGTCAACTATGGCTACAAACTACTTCTCCTCCCATATCGATGTTCTTCCTCACAGGTCATTCCCCTTTGACTATTGGGCCTCTAAACTGGACACCTGGCCTGAATTGGCACAATATGCCTTACAGGAGCTCGCTTGCCCTGCTGCCAGTGTGTTATCTGAAAGAGTCTTCAGTGCTGCTGGATCAATCCTGACAGAAAAAAGAATCTGTCTGTCAACCCAAAATGTTGATGATCTAACCTTCATTAAAATGAACCATGCATGGGTTTCAAAGGATTTTGTCCCACCTTCCCCTGATGACACATAGGTTGCCAGAAAACTGCCTTGCTTTAGTCCTCCTCTTCCTCGGACTTGCCCAATTCCGCCCTTTGCAGCAGCTTAATGTCCAGCCAACACATCAACATATGCCATTTTTTAAACCTCCCTAAGCGGGCTGCCCCCCCCCAATGGCTGGGGTCAACACCTGGCACACCCGGGCAAGCGCCGTTGTTCTGAACAGGTGGATGGGCCCACGGATGGCTGACGGCACTGGCACAGGGCCCCTCATAGTACAATACAGTGTCTCTGACCGTGGGGGGCCCACTCGCCGTCAGACACACCAGAGTACTATGAGGGGCCCTGTGCCAGTACCGTCGACCACGAGTGTGCCCCCCCTGCTTGGTCATGACCACAGCACTTGCAAGTTGCAATACTTACCTCTCCCTGCTCCACCGCTGTGTAGTCTGGGCAGTTAAATCCTTCACAGGGATGGCCACTAGAAATTTGGTGTATTGATCGATGATGGTTAAGATGTAGCTATGGCCTGTCCTGCTGGCCTCTACCTTCAGATGATAAATGGCTACAATTTGTAATGGACATCAACTTACAAGCAGATGCAGTGGTGCTTTATGATCACCTTTCACAGTTGTGATAGTCACAGACGTGTGACATTCCTGCCACCATTTTTCAATGTCTCCTCTCATGCCATTCCAATAGAATCGCCTACGACCTGTGGTTTCTGTCTTTTGCACTCCAAAATGACCAGACACATCATGATAGGCAGTGAGGACCATGTCTACATCTCTCCCTGTGATCACAATTTGATGGAGACGAGTAACGGTGATGTGATCCATGCTACTGCGATAAAGCAATGCTTTCTTCACAAAGAACCATTTTCGCTGTCTCCACAGACACAGTAATTGAGGGTCTGCATCGCCTCTGCAACATTTACCAGGATGTTTTCCCACGAGTAATTCCCAAATTTCTGCTAACACTCTTCTTTCCGTCTGTACTTGCATCCATGTAGTTTCTAGTAGCGGAGAGTCTGGACTGGCTTACTGAGATTGAAATATATACGAAGATTTAAAAGTACCACAACACTGTAGACTGTTGTACGCTTCGACTACCTTTCCCTTTTTCTACTTTTTAAATTCTGATGTAATACATAGTGAGCCTGTGAGTGTCTGTGTCTGACTACAGAAGTATATATGGAAATTTACAATTACCCCTAGACCGGATACACCTGGTATGTGCTGATACTGTACCTTTGTTCAAAATGTTGTATTACGGTATCATCCATAGTGAGTGAGCGTGTGTGGTTTATGCATTCTATATATATGGTGATTCGGAGATACCAATTTTTAACCTATACTCGATACAGCTTGTATCTTGTTATACAGTACCTTTTCTCGACAATTAGTATTACGGTCAAATCCATACAGAGTAAGCATCTGAGAGTGACTACGGGACTATGTATACAGAGATTTCAATTGTACCCTATAATATATACTTGCTATCTTGTTATCCAGTACCTATTTTACAAAATTGTTTTTATTATGGTCAAACCCAGACTGAGTGAGCGTCTGAGGGTGACTCCAGAAATATATACCGATATTTCAAACTTGGCCCACACTGTATACAGCTGTACGCTTCTGATACTGTAACCTTTTTAGCTATTTAGATTCTGGTGTAATCCATAATGAGCCTGTGAAAGTCTGCCTGTTACTCCGGCAATATATTAGGAGCTTTAAGATTACCCCAACACTGTATTCAGCTGAACGCTTGTGTTACATTACCCATTTACAGCTTTTCTGTGTCTGCCTCCTGAAATGTATATGGAGATTCAGAATGTTTACACTATACTATAAACTCACTGGCCACTTTATTAGGTACACCATGCTAGTAAGGGGTTGGACCCCCTTTTGCCTTCAGAACTGCCTCAATTCTTCGTGGCAGAGATTCAACAAGGTGCTGGAAGCATTCCTCAGAGATTTTGGACCATATTGACATGATGGCATCACACAGTTGGCGCAGATTTGTCGGCTGCACATCCCTGATGCGAATCTCCCGTTCCACCACATCCCAAAGATGCTCTATTGGATTGAGATCTGGTGACTGAGGAGGCCATTTGAGTACAGTAAACTCATTGTCATGTTCAAGAAACCAATCTGAGATGATTCGAGCTTTATGACATGGCGCATTATCCTGCTGAAAGTAGCCATCAGATGTTGGGTACATTGTGGTCATAAAGGGATGGACATGGTCAGCAACAATACTCAGGTAGGCTGTGGCGTTGCAACGATGCTCAATTGGTACCAAGGGGCCCAAAGAGTGCCCAGAAAAAATTCCCCACACCATGACACCACCACCACCAGCCTGAACCGTTGATACAAGGCAGGATGGATCCATGCTTTCATGTTGTTTACGCCAAATTCTGACCCTACCATCCGAATGTCGCAGCAGAAATCGAGACTCATCAGACCAGGCAACGTTTTTCCAATCTTCTACTGTCCAATTTCGATGAGCTTGTGCAAATTGTAGCCTCAGTTTCCTGTTCTTAGCTGAGAGGAGTGGTACCCAGTGTGGTCTTCTGCTGCTGTAGCCCATCTGCCTCAAAGTTCGACGCACTGTGCGTTCAGAGATGCTCTTCTGCCTACCTTGGTTGTAACGGGTGGCAATTTGAGTCACTGTTGCCTTTCTATCAGCTCGAACCAGTCTGCCCATTCTCCTCTGACCTCTGGCATCAACATGGCATTTCCGGCCACAGAACTGCCGCTCACTGGATTTTTTTTCTTTTTCGGACCATTCTCTGTAAACCCTAGAGATGGTTGTGCGTGAAAATCCCAGTAGATCAGCAGTTTCTGAAATTCTCAGACCAGCCCTTCTGGCACCAACAATCATGCCACGTTCAAAGGCACTCAAATCACCTTTCTTCCCCATACTGATGCTCGGTTTGAACTGCAGGAGATTGTCTTGACCATGTCTACATGCCTAAATGCACTGAGTTGCCGCCATGTGATTGGCTGATTAGAAATTAAGTCTTAACACACAGTTGGACAGGTGTACCTAATAAAGTGGCCAGTGAGTGTATATACCTTGGATCTGGTGATACTGTACCCTTTTTCAACTTTTTATTTTATTTGGTAATCCATACTGAGCCTGTGAGCGTCTGTGAATGACTCATAAAATATATACGGAGATTGACTGTTTTCCCTAGACTGTATAGAGCTGTACACTTCTGATACAGTACCATATATCTGCTGGTATTTTGGGTCCATTTTCCAAAACATGAGGAAGTATGGTGGAAGAGGACATGGACGTGGGCGTGGGGGGCTGCCTGGTACTGATGGTGGTGGTGCATCTGCTGATAGTGCCAAAAACACAATAGCAGCCAAGGCAGGAGGTGTTGAGCCTGTGTCATGGTGTAGCTCTGTAAGGCCTGTAAGGCTCTGTTTTCTGGGAGTAGGTAGACTGATTTTAAAGCCGGAGCATCAGGAACTGTTTTTGGGTTACATTGCTGAAACAGCCTCCAGCTCTCTCGCCTCCTCTTCTGAAGTTTAAAAAAATGCAAGCACTGAGTCGTAAGTGCAGGCTTCTGGTCAGGAGCAACCCCTTTCCTTGTGTCCTTCACCCACATCAAAAGTGAAGGATGCGGCAGCACACACTTCAGATTACTCCATGGAGCTCTTTTCACGTACCATGCCTGGGTTAATTAAAAATGGGGCCCATCATAAACAGGAGCATTCCAAATGGGGGACATCAGACACTGGAGCAGCATTTACAGGGACCATTATACACTGGAGAATTAGAAATAGGGCCCATTATATATGGAGCATTATTAGGGCCCATCATACACTGTAGCATCATCCATGAGGCCCATCATATACTGGAGTATTATAAATGGGGAAGATCAGACACTGGAGCTGCATCTATGGGGCACATGATACACTGGAGCATTAGAAATGGGGCCCATTATATATGTAGGATTATTAGGGCCCATTATACACTGGAGCATCATCCATGAGGCCCATCATATACTGGAGCATTATAAATGGGGCAGATCAGACACTGGAGCAGCATCTATTGGGCACATGATACACTGGAGCATTAGAAATGGCGCCCATTATATATGGAGCATTATTAGGGCCCATCATACACTGGAGCATCATCCATGAGGCCCATCATATACTGGAGCATTATAAATGGGGAAGATCAGACACTGGAGCAGCATCTATGGGGCACATGATACAATGGAGCATTAGAAATGGGGCCCATTATATATGGAGCATTATTAGGGCCCATCATACACTGGAGCATCGTCCATGGGGACCATCATATACTGTAGCATTATGTGGAGCTCATCATATACTGTATGGAACATTATATGTGACCAATTATTCTGTATGGAGAAATATATGGGGCTCATTATTCTGTATGGCGCACAATGTGGTGGCCATAATATTGTATGGAGTAATATACTGTCCTTTTTTTGAGCTATTGTACAATTTAAAATAGATCAGTCATGTCATGTAAGCAGTGAAGTATTTGTCATTGTACTATACCTACAGTATATTTCTGTGCCGTATCGGAGCATCATGAGTTGTGGTATGTGTTAAAGGGGCGCACTGACACTCTTTGGCCCAGGGCACATGAAAACCAGGAGCCAGCCCTACCCCCCGCAACTTTAGCCAAATTAAGCCCCAGTTTTCAGTGCGTAACTATTATTATGAAGTAAATTAAGGTTGACAAGCTTCAGTAATTAGAATTGATGTTTTTGGCATTGAAATGGGCACTGTAGGTGTGTTTACTGTCCTCCACTCCCTGCAGACTTTGCTTCCCCATTGACTTGCATTGGGTTTCGTGTTTCAGTCGGCCTCCGACTTTTCCCTATAGTCGGCCGATTTCGTTCGACCCGACTTTTGCGAAAGTCGGGTTTCATGAAACCCGACTTGACCCTAAAAGGCAATGTCGCTCATCTCTAGTCGTTGCCATTTAGACTAAGAAGTGTGTGACCACTTTGAGCCATGGTGTGAGGCAAACCATTAAGGATTGTTCAACATGAGCAGAGTTAACAATTAACAATGACCATTAGCCATATGTAAGGGCTGGCCTTGGTGAAGAATTTTGTCTGATGTTATTAATGAAGTCTAAACATTGGATTTACCACAGTCACACACAAACTGTGGTGTGGCTAGCAAAAAATGTTAAAATCAAACACTCTAAGGGGCTACTGTGTTAGAATATTTTGTGTATGATGGATTAAGCATAGCAGGCAGCACATGATGATCCTTACATGTTTAAAATTTCAAGATTAAAACACTTTGTTTTTAACAATGTCTGAGACACTTTAATTGCAAACCTTTTGACACATATTACATCAGTCTATTAGCACATAAAAATATTCAAACAGTTAAAGCTAAGAACAACTAATGTGAGCCATCTGGAGTGATATGCTTGAATACAGTACGCAGTGTAAAATATGACCTAACTCATTTGGTTTGCCAGGGATGTGTGGGGAAACAATAGAGTTTGTGCTCATGGCAGAGTAGTAGCCCTTGAGTTACCTAGGTATTATTTTATTGGTGCACAAAAAACTCACAAAACCAAGCTTTTGAAGAAATAAAAATACACACCAGCACTAAATTGCTGCCACAGACACACACTGCATTTTTTGCCGATTTTGAACAAGCATGGTTCATGATTAATTCAGATATTAAACACAGGGAACATGCTGTAAACTACTAAGAATATCATAAAGTACATATGATAAGGTGCTGGGAAATGCAAACATTGATAACACATCAGCCTAAGGTTTCTGACGGTAAGACATGTAAAATTACATATATCAAGCAATATGTGAACTATTTGCATATATTAAGATTAATTATACAGTTGTGGCCAAAAGTACTGACACCCCTGCAATTATGTCAGATAATACTCAGTTTCTTCCTGAAAATGATTGCAAACACAAATTCTTTGGTATTATTATCTTCATTTAATTTGTCTTAAATGAAAAAACACAAAAGAGAATGAAGCAAAAAGCAAAACATTGATCATTTCACAAAAAACTCCAAAAATGGGCCAGACAAAAGTATTGGCACCCTCAGCCTAACACTTGGTTGCACAACCTTTAGCAAAAATAACTGCGACCAACCGCTTCCGGTAACCATCAATGAGTTTCTTAAAATGCTCTGCTGGAATTTTAGACCATTCTTCTTTGGCAAACTGCTCCAGGTACGTGATATTTGAAGGGTGCCTTCTCCAAACTGCCATTTTTAGATATCTCCACAGGTGTTCTATGGGATTCAGGTCTGGACTCATTGCTGGCCACCTTAGAAGTCTCCAGTGCTTTCTCTCAAACCATTTTCTAGTGCTTTTTGAAGTGTGTTTTGGGTCATTGTCCTGCTGGAAGACCCATGACCTCGGAGGGAGACCCAGCTTTCTCACACTGGGACATACATTATGCTGCAAAATTTGTTGGTAGTCTTCTGACTTCATAATGCCATGCACACGGTAAAGCAGTCCAGTGCCAGAGGCAGCAAAGCAACCCCAAAACATCAGGGAACCTCTGCCATGTTTGACTGTAGGGACCGTGTTCTTTTCTTTGAATGCCTCTTTTTTCTCCTGTAAACTCTATGTTGATGCCTTTGGCCAAAAAGCTCTACTTTTGTTTCATCTGACCAGAGAACATTCTTCCAAAACATTTTAGGCTTTTTCAGGTAAGTTTTGGCAAACTCCAGCCTGGCTTTTTTATGTCTCGGGGTAAGAAGTGGGGTCTTCCTGGGTCCCCTAACATACAGTCCCTTTTCATTCAGACGCCGACGGATAGTACGGGTTGACACTGTTGTACCCTCGGACTGCAGGGCAGCTTGAACTTGTTTGGATGTTAGTCGAGGTTCTTTATCCAACATCCGCACAATCTTGCGTTGAAATCTCTTGTCAATTTTTCTTTTCCATCCACATCGAGGGAGCTTAGCCACAGTGCCATAGGCTTTAAACTTCTTGATGACACTGCGCATGGTAGACACAGAAACATTCAGGTCTTTGGAGATGGACTTGTAGCCTTGAGATTGCTCATGCTTCCTCACAATTTGGTTTCTCAAGTCCTCAGACAGTTCTTTGGTCTTCTTTCTTTTCTCCATGCTCAAAGTGGTACACACAAGGACACAGGACAGAGGTTGAGTCAGCTTTAATCCATGTCAACTGGCTGCAAGTGTGATTTAGTTATTGCCAACACCTGTTAGGTGCCACAGGTAAGTTACAGGTGCTGTCAATTACACAAATTAGAGAAGCATCACATGATTTTTCGAACAGTGCCAATACTTTTGTCCACCCTCTTTTTTATGTTTGGTGTGGAATTATATCCAATTTGGCTTTAGGAGAATTATTTTTGTGTTTTTTCATTTACGACAAATTAAATGAAGATAATAATACCAAAGAATTAGGCATTCTGTGTCCACCCGTGGGGCCATTATATTGTCCAAAGCAGAGGCATATCCGGGGGGGGGGGCAGCCGAGGCATGTGTCCTGGACGCAGCCAACAGAGGGCGCCATCAAGCCGCCTGATGCTGCTGTCCAAGAAGGAGGCTCCCCGTCAGCGGCATTCTGCCACCCCCTACACTGAGATTCTCCCATTCTCTGAGCTGGCTTAGAGAAAGTGCTGCGCGTCGGCTCCCAAGGATTGTACTAGCGTCTTCAGACACTAGTACACTCACTTGTTGATCTAATCCCTGACTGCCACTGGCACTTCCGCATCAGTGAAGTGCCAGCTGCATGACCAGGTCATAAGGACATGCTGGCTGTCAAGCTGACAGCCGGCGCAGAGAAGCTGCAGTGTGCCAGCTCCCAGGGATCAATTGTACTGGCATCTGTACAGGTCATATGATCACGCTGCTGACGTCATTCACCAGCTCTTCAGAGACGAAGACACAGGGCACAGGCAGTGAGGCAGTGTTGCGGTTGGTTGTAAGTGCTCCAGCTCCAGATGGGGCAATGGAGCTGAAGACACCGGATTAGATTAATGGTGGAAATTTAAGGACATGCTCTGGGGGCTAGGAAGGGATGTTGGGGTCGGGGATGCTATATGGAGTCAGTGCAAGGGAATGTTTGAGATTGGGGGATGGGAGAAATATGTTGAACATATGGGGGCGAGGGTGGAGAAAACATGAGGGTATTATGGGAGCAGAAATCTGAGGACATTAAGGGGGCAGAAGCCTGAGGACATTATGGGGCCAGAGGCGTATCTGGGGGGGCAGCCGGCAGGGAGGCGCAGTCGGGCCACCTAATGCGGCGGTCCGCAGTGTCTCCCCTGGCGGCTGCGTTCTGCCACCCCCCTGACTGGGAGTCGGAATTTCTCTGTGCTGGCTGTCAAGCTGACAGCCGGCGCAGAGAAGCTGCAGTGTGCTGGCTCCCAGGGATCAATTGTACTGGTGTCTGTACAGACACCAGTACAATTGAAGCTCTGACCGCCAGGTCAGAGCGACACCAGCAGCGTGATCAGGTCATGTGATCACACTGCTGATGTCAATCACCAGTGCCCAAGGCGAACACTGGTGGTAAGGGCTCACACTCACCTGCGAGAGACTTGCACAATTCTCGTGCGAGTCTCTCGCATGAAAACCTGGGACTGCCACCTGCACTCGGATTGGATTGTGCGGCTACATGTATTTCTATGCTGCCGCACGCTCCAGTCTGAGTGCTGGCGGCAGTGCTGGGTTTTCATGCGAGAGACTTGCACGAGAATTGTGCAAGTCTCTCGCAAGTGAGTATGAGCCCTTACCACCAGTGTTCGAGTGGGGATGGGGGGTAGTTTATGTGTGTGGGGATTTGGAGTGGGGGTACAGAATGTGTGTGGGGATTTGGAGTGGGGATGAGGGGGGTTATTTAATGTGTCGGGAGATTTGGAGTGGGGATGGGGGTACTTTATGTGTGGGGGGATTTGGAGTGGGAATCGGGGTTATTTAATGTATGGGGAGATTTGGAGTAGGGATGGGGGTTATTTAATGTGTGGGGAGATTTGGAGTGGGGATTGGGGAGGATTTCATGTGTGTGGGGGGATTTGGAGTGGGGATGAGGGGTACTTAATGTGTGTGGGGGATTTGGCATGGGGATGTGGGGTTTTGGAGTGAGGATGGGAGGATTTAATGTGTGGGGGGATTTGGAGTGGGGATGGGGGATTTAATGTGTGTGGGGAGATTTGAGGACACAAAATGAAGAGTATGTATGAGGGCATGTATGAGGAAACAGTATGGGGGATGGGTGCAGACAGTATGGGGAGCAAACAGGTAAATGTATGTGGTCACAGTATGAGTAGTGATGGGAAAAATGTATGGGGAGTCAGGGGTATGTGTGAGCAGACAGAATAGAGAGTGAGGGGTTAAATATATGATAAGACAGTATGGTGAACAGGTGGGATGTTAGAGGAGACAGTATGAGGAGGGAGGGGAATAGTGTGAGGCGACAGTATATTGCAGATATCTTTATTCAGGAGCATTATAAGGACACTTCTACTGTATCTTTAAGGGCATCGTGTGGAGAGTTGGTGCAGAAGACCGGAGAAGATGGAAGTACAGAGATGAGATGTGGATGAGAAAACTCATCATGGGGTCTGGACAAGAAGAAGAAAAGAAGGAGAAAGACTCCAGAGACTACGTCATCTATAAGGTACCTGGATGTAAATGTTATTTGTGATACTGACTTATTCTCATGTTTTTATTTATGTTAGGAGCATTAAAGGGGTTGTCCAGGTTTGTGCTGAGTCTGCAGACATTCTATGTGACTGCAGACTTCTGAATTCTCGCAGTGCTCACTGAACGTTAATTAGACATGTGTGGCCTCACTCAAAGAAAATGAACAGAGCGAGGCCGGGCATGTCTAGTTGGAGTGTGGCCAGAAGTATACAAATCACATACTTGTGCTGACATGATTGTACATCGGCAAGGGAGAATCCTAAAAGTGTGCAGTGCATTCGTTGTGAGAATTCAGAAGCTGCAATGTCAGGATTCAGCTCTGCAGATTCCAGCAGTCATCACATGGACACTTCACTCGTACACGATTTTCATACATATGCTCTTGTGACAACGAGCTTCTCTTCCTGCTTTTTTCAGTTTTTCACTGAACATCGAGAGCATTAGGAAGAGCAGCTCGTGGGTACATGACTAAGTGTGCAAATTCCATGTGTGCGGAGGGGGGGGGGCGCCAAACCGAATTCTTGCCCTGGGTGCCAGAAAGCCTAAAATGCTGTCTAGACTTGTGCCAAAGTTTGACCAATAACATGTCTAGACACCTGTCTGCTATTGATACAATTGGTTTGAATGTTAACCCTATAAGTTTTAAAGCACACACGGATCACACACGGACCATACATGGACATCTTCCGTGTGCGGTACATGTTTACAGGCACCCATTGACTTGTATGGGTCTGTGTGATCCATGCACTCCCACGAACACTGACATGTTTCTGTGTTTTTCACATGGACACACGGTCCATGAAAACATGCTGACATGTGCCGAGACACATTCATTTTAATGTGTCTACGTGTGTCAGTGTCTCTGGTACATGAGGAAACTGTCACTGCACGTACTGGAGCAACTGATGTGTGAAATTGGCCTTAGACTGTGTAGGACTGCTCCGATCACAGAGTCAACTTGTCGATGGTGGGACGGCTTTTACGCCATATTTGATCAAATACAGTATTACTAAGAACTCTGAATTACTTAAAGGCACTTTTGCTTTTTATTTATTAATTACAGCAGGGTTTTTCTCATTTTGTCTTTTGCAGGTTTTGTGTGCTTTATGGCCAATGTGAACATGCATTTGTATGCTGCATGTATGCCAACTCAAACCAAGCGCAATTTTTGTGTTTTTTTTATGGTTGAGGGAGTAAGGAGCATATAATTTCGGGAACAAGTGTAAATTTAAGCATGAATGCTCAACATGCGGGGGCACTCACAGCGCAGGAAAGTGTTTTAGGGATAACAGAGAGAGGAGAGGAGATAATACTGAAAAAGGGATTATGCCAGTGCGCTTGGACAAAATGGAGTACTTTGTAAATAAATATCCTGACACAGCGGCGGCCATTTTTTTAAGAGAAGGGTTTATGGATGGTTTCAGAATCCCATTTGTTGATCTTACAGTTCGGTTGTCCACTAAGAATTTAAAGTCTTCACTTCATTTCCCGATGTTGTTTCTGAAAAATTAGACAAAGAGGAGGTGATGGGTAGGATGGCAGGACCTTTTTTTGTTGCTCCCCTCAGTAATTTGAGGGTTTCACCACTAGGTGTTGTTGCACTCCAGGAGTCCGATTGCCACAGTGGCATTGCCTCCCTCACAGGGGTGATGACATGCCTGGAAGCAAGGAGGGGTTCCCTGACCACAGATATCGCTTACATTCAACACTTTTCCTGACTTCAGACCAGAAGGTGGAGCTCTAAAACTGGTTTCAGGGGAGCTTCTCTATTGGTTCTGGCCTGGACACCACAGGTGGCATCATGAATTAATCCCCTATAAACTTTATTTCCCCCTTTAATCATCATTTTGCATTGGACGCCCAGGGTCACGGACTGGGTCACTGCTGCCGTGACACATCCCTTTAAGAACCGGCCTGGTGCTGAATATCCCCATGGCCCTGGTGGGCGCTCCAGTGTGGTTCCAAAAAGAGTCAAATAAATTTAGGTTAATCCTTCACCTGTCTTTTCCTAGGGGATTTTCAGTGAATGACAGGATAGATCCGCAGTTACAGGTGCTTCTCACAAAATTAGACTATAATCAAAAAGTTACCGTAATTTATTTCAGTTCTTCAAAACAAAAAGTGAAACTCATATTACATAGAGTCAGTATAAACAGAGTGATCTATTTCATGTGTTTATTTCTGCTCATGTTGATGATTATGGCTTACAGCCAATGAAAACCGATAAGTCATTAGGAGGGGCCTTGCTGATCTAGGTTGACATATAATTACAGAATACTGGAATGTAGAGAATTTACTTTTATCAGATGATGAAAAATGCTGGCCACTCCTGAAACAATAGAATACATAGTTTTAAAACTCTCTGCTAAGAGTTCAGTTGTATTTATTTTTCAGTGTTCTTATGGTACAAGTAGTTCAAATTCCATTGTGAGTATACATGTGGTGTGCTGGGCTATATACCATGCTGGGCTATATACCATGTGGTGCTGTGCTATATACCATAGTGGGCTGTGCTATATATCATGGTGGGCTGTGCTATATACCATGGTGGGCTATATGCCATGTGGGGCTGTGCTATATACTATGTGGGGCTGTGCAATATACTATGAGGGCTGTGCTATGTACCATGGGAGGTACATTTTACATCATATTCTATGGGGGAAGCTGTGTTACATAATATGGGGGGTTACATTATAGTCTATGGGGAGGTGGGCTGTATTATATTCTATTTGGGGCTATATTATATTTATTGGGGGCTGTATTATATTTATTAAATTCTATGGGGGTGATTGCATCATTCTCTATGAGGGGGCTACATTATACTATACTAGCTGAAGAGCCCAGCTTTGCCCAGGCATAGTAACTAACTGTGGTTAGTTATAGCAAATTATAATTATCCTCCATCCCATAGTCCCGTGCCCATATACCCATCATACATATCCACGATCCCATAGGCCCGTGCCCATGTACCCATCATACATATCCTCCATCCCATAGTCGAGTGCCCATATACCCATCACACATCCTCCATCCCATAGTCCCATGCCCATATACCCATCACATATCCTCCATCCCATAGTCCCATGCCCATATACCGATCATACATATCCGCCATCCCATAGTCCCATGCCCATATACCCATCATACATATCTGCCATCCCATAGTCCCGTGCCCATATACCCGTCATACATATCCTCCATCCCATAGTCCAGTGCCCATATACCCATCACACATCCTCCATCCCATAGTCAACCATTATGACATCATAATGAGCGGCGGGGCTTGATACACACACACTTTTTCCCCATTATGTAGATAGGGGCAAAATTGTTTGGTGAATTGGAACACGCGGGGTTAAAATTTTGCCTCACAACATAGCCTTGGACACTCTCGGGGTCCAGACGTGTGACTGTGCCAAATTTTGGGGCTGTAGCTGAGATGGTGCGGATGCCAATCCCAGGAATACACACACACATACATACATACACACATACATACATACATACATACACACCCACATTGAGCTTTATATATTAGATGAGGAGGCTACATTGTATTCTATGGGGGCTAGATTATATTGTATGGGGGCTTTATTATACTTTATGAGGGGGTTACATTATATTCTATGGAGGCTACATTATAATATATGAGGAGTGCTACATTGTATTCTATGGAGGGGCTGCATTATACTCTATGAGGGGGTTGCCATATATTCTATGTAGGGGCTGCATTATATTCTATGGGAGGGGGTTTACATTATATTCTGTGGAGTGGCTGCATTATACTCTGTGGGGTAGCTACATTATGCTCTATGGGGTGGCTGCATTATGCTATATGTGGGCTGCATTATACTGTATCGAGAACTATGGGGAATACATTATATGAAGAACTATGGGGTGCATTATACTATGGGAAGTGAATTGTACTACATGGATGACTATGGCGGTGCATTATACTATATGGAGCACTATGATGAGCGTATTATACTATATGTAGTACTATGGGGAGTGTATTATACTATATGGAGGACTATGGGGCACATTATATTATATGGAGGACTATAGGGAGTGTATTATACTATATTGAGGACTATGTGGGACATTATATTATATGGAGGACTATGGGGTGTAAACTGTTGATGTGCTGCTGATAACATAATACTGTATGGTGACAGATTGATCCATTAGTGATTTTTCTGTCCCCATCATTCTTTCTCATATGGTGGAAAGAAGCCAGGAAACAAGTGTTGAATGACTTCAATATTGTCGATCACACTCATTTAGCGGCCTGAACTCAGCACATGTAACTACAACCGAAATGCTTCTGTGTGATGTGCAATATGTTAGTATTTGGGGCCCCATTCTAAACTTTGCCTAGGGCCCCACTTTGCCTAGAACTGGCCCTGTGCATGTGTACGAGGCGTACGGAGGGAAGCTGCATGTATACGAGGTGTATGCAGCGGAGCCACGTGTGTACGAGGTGTACGGAGCGGAGCTGCGTGTGTACAAGGTGTACAGAGCGGAGCCATGTGTGCATGAGGTGTATGGAGTGGAGCTGCGTGTGTACAAGGCTTGCAAAGCGAAACCTTGCATGTATGAGGTGTGCAGAGCCGTGCGTGTACAAGGTATATGGTGAGGAGCGTTCATACCTCCCAACCGTCCCGGATCCAGTGGGATAGTCCCGATTTTGAGAGTCTGCTCCTCTGTCCTGGCTGGGAGCTTACTTTTCCTGCAGACACAGAAGTACATGTCGGAGCCTCGAGGAGCACTTTAAAATTCGCACATGACGATCCACCGGAAGTGACGTGCTAGAAGCTTACAGGAAATTAGGTAATTTCGGGAGGAGATTGTGACGGAACCATGGAGGCACTTCAGGGAATGCTTCAGATCCATCACCGTGTTCTCCTTCGACAGCGCGGACAGCAGGGGATGTCGGCCATGTGAGCGGATCATGATATGTCCTGCATCGGGAGGCCCAAGTGGGCACAATGGGAGCCGGGCTACTAGAGTATCTTTATAGAATCTTGCTCTCTCTGTTCTTTCTTTCTCTGTTCTTTCTTTCTCTCTCTAATCTTTATTTTTTCTCTCTGTTCTTTCTTTCCTCTCTTTCTCTCTCTGTTCTTTCTTTCACTCTGCTCTTTCTTTCTTTCTTTCCCCTCTTTATTTCTTTCTCTAATCTTTCTATCTCTAATCTTTCTTTCTCTCTCTGTTCTTTCTTTTTCTCTCTCTCTTCTTCCTTTCTCTCTCTCTGTTCTTTCTTTCTCTCTCTGTTCTTTCTTTCCCCTTTTTCTTTCTCTCTCTCTCTGTTCTTTCTTTCCTCTCTTTCTCTCTCTGTTCTTATTTTCCTCTCTTTCCCTCTCTGTTCTTTCTTTCCTCTCTTTCTTTCTCTCTTTCTTTCTCTCTCTCTGTTCTTTCTTTCGCTCTGCTCTTTCTTTCCCCTCTTTATTTATCTCTCTAATCTTTCTATCTCTAATCTTTCTTTCTTTCTCTCTCTGTTCTTCCTTTCTCTCTCTCTGTTCTTTCTTTCTCTCTGTTCTTTCTTTCGCTCTGCTCTTTCTTTCCCCTCTTTATCTCTCTAATCTTTGTATCTCTAATCTTTCTTTCTCTCTCTGTTCTTCCTTTCTCTCTCTCTGTTCTTTCTTTCGCTCTGCTCTTTCTTTCCCCTCTTTATTTATCTCTCTAATCTTTCTATCTCTAATCTTTCTTTCTTTCTCTCTCTGTTCTTCCTTTCTCTCTCTCTGTTCTTTCTTTCTCTCTCTATGTTCTCTTTCTTTCCCCTCTTTCGTTCTCTCTCTTTATTCTTTCTTTCCTCTCTTTCTATCTCTGTTCTTTCTTTCCTCTCTTTCTTTCTTTTTCTCTGTTCTTTCTTTCCCCTTTTTCTTTCTTTCTCTATCTGTTCTTTTTTCTGCCCCTCTTTCTTTCTCTCTCTGCTCTTTTTTCTTTTTCTTTCTTTTTTCTTTCTCTCTGTTCTTCCTTTCTTTCCCCTCTATCTTTCTCTCTCTGTTCTTTCTTTCTTTCCCCTCTTTCTTCCGTGTTCTGTTCTTTCTTTCTCTCTCTCTCTGTTTTTCCTTTCTTTCCACTCTTTCTTTCTCTCTCTGTTCTTTCTATCTCTCATCTTTCTTTCTTTCTCTCTCTGTTCTTTCTTTTTCTCTCTCTGTTCTTCCTTTCTCTCTCTGTTCTTTCTCTCTCTATGTTCTCTTTCTTTCCCCTCTTTCTTTCTTTCTTTCTTTCTCTCTCTCTATTCTTTCTTTCCTCTCTTTCTATCTCTGTTCTTTCTTTCCTCTCTTTCTTTCTTTTTCTCTGTTCTTTCTTTCTTTCTTTCTTTCTTTCCCCTTTTTCTTTCTTTCTCTGTTCTTTTTTCTGCCCTCTTTCTTTCTCTCTCTGCTCTTTTTTTCTTTTTCTTTCTTTTTTCTTTCTTTCTCTCTGTTCTTCCTTTCTTTCCCCTCTATCTTTCTCTCTCTGTTCTTTCTTTCTTTCCCCTCTTTCTTCTGCGCTCTGTTCTATCTTTCTCTCTCTGTTCTTCCTTTCTTTCCACTCTTTCTTTTTCTCTCTGTTCTTTCTATCTCTAATCTTTCTTTCTTTCTCTCTCTGTTCTTTCTTTTTCTCTCTCTGTTCTTCCTTTCTCTCTTTCTGTTCTTTCTCTCTCTATTTTCTCTTTCTTTCCCCTCTTTCTTTCTCTCTCTATTCTTTCTTTCCTCTCTTTCTATCTCTGTTCTTTCTTTCCTCTCTTTCTTTCTTTTCTCTGTTCTTTCTTTCTTTCCCCTTTTTCTTTCTTTCTCTCTATCTGTTCTTTTTTCTGCCCCTCTTTCTTTCTCTCTCTCTGTTCTTTCTTTCTTTTTCTTTCTTCTTTCTTTCTCTCTGTTCTTTCTTTCTTTTTCTTTCTCTCTGTTCTTCCTTTCCCCTCTATCTTTCTCTCTCTGTTCTTTCTTTCTTTCTTTCTTTCCCCTCTTTCTTCCGCTCTCTGTTCTTTCTCTCTCTGTTCTTCCTTTCTTTCCCCTCTATCTTTCTCTCTCTGTTCTTTCTTTCTTTCCCCTCTTTCTTCTGCGCTCTGTTCTATCTTTCTCTCTCTGTTCTTCCTTTCTTTCCACTCTTTCTTTTTCTCTCTGTTCTTTCTATCTCTAATCTTTCTTTCTTTCTCTCTCTGTTCTTTCTTTTTCTCTCTTTGTTCTTCCTTTCTCTCTCTCTGTTCTTTCTCTCTCTATGTTCTCTTTGTTTCCCCTCTTTCTTTCTTTCTCTCTCTCTATTCTTTCTTTCCTCTCTTTCTATCTCTGTTCTATCTTTCCTCTCTTTCTTTCTTTTCTCTGTTCTTTCTTTCTTTCTTTCTTTCCCCTTTTTCTTTCTTTCTCTCTATCTGTTCTTTTTTCTGCCCCTCTTTCTTTCTCTCTGTTCTTTCTTTCTTCTTTCTTTCTTTCTCTCTGTTCTTTCTTTCTTTTTCTTTTTTCTTTCTTTCTCTCTGTTCTTCCTTTCCCCTCTATCTTTCTCTCTCTGTTCTTTCTTTCCCCTCTTTCTTCCGCTCTCTGTTCTTTCTCTCTCTGTTCTTCCTTTCTTTCCCCTCTTTCTTTCTCTCTCTGTTCTTTCTTTCTTTCCCCTCTTTCTTTCTCTCTCTGTTCTTTCTTTCTCTCCCTCTCCTTTCTTTCTCTCTGTTCTTTCTGTGCCCTCTGTACCAATCAGCATGATCAGCAGTGCTAAATGGGTGTGGTTGGGGCCTGGACATGGGTGGGACTAGATGTGAAATGGGTGTGGTGGGGACATGGCCTAAAATTTGTGGCAGCCTTTGTCCCTCTTTCCCTTCTTTAAAAGTTGGGAGGTATAGATTTGGTCATCAAACACTTGATCCATAGCTATTGAAGGAAACTAAGTCATTTAGGAGGTCAGAGTTCTTTTCCACATAAGGTGAGGCCATGCAAAACCCTCATCCGTCAGTAGATTAATGATTAATAGAACCTTTTCTTCTATCACTGGTAAACGGAGAAGGTTGCATTTGTAAATAGATATGGCATTGATTTAGGAATTCACAGTAATGATAGCAATCCCCACTGAATTTTGCAGGCAGCGGCATGAGTGCATTTGATTCCGTGCCAGAGTTGTGCAAATCCAGAAGTTGCATCTGCAACTCAATAATTTCCTTTTGCTTGACCCAACACCTGTGTTTGTAGCTTAGAAAATTTTTCTTGGCATGTGGCCCCAAAATTCTGAAGTTCAGCCATTTGTTGCCTCAGTTGGGCTGCAACAGACTCCATTTTGTGTGCGAGATTATTGTGTTATGGATTGACCTGCTTTGGTGGTATTGCAACCACTAGGGGCAACAGCGGCAGGTAGTTTAGTCATTGATAGCCAGAAGTCAGTACACAGAAAGCAGCAATGTAATTTGAAGGAATAAGCAGGAATCGTATTCAGGGATAGACAGAAGTTGGTGTACAGGAACAGCAATGTAGTTTGAAGGATAAGCAGGAATCGTAGTCAGGGATAGACAGAAGTCGGCACAAAGGAAGCAGCAATGTAGTATCTTGAGGATATGCAGCAGGTGGAAAGAAGCTTAACTAAAGGCTGGTAGCTAAATAATCTCACAAGGAAGGGAGTGCTATGCCAGGACTAAATATGGTGTTCAATCAGGATGGAGCCAATCAGAAACACAGGGTGGTGACCAACAGGAACTCAGGGTGGAGACCATCAGAAACATAGGTACAAGTATTTGGGTTAGCACAGAACTGTCCAGAGAGCTGAATAGCTCAGAGGGAAGAGCTGCCATCTGGTGCACAGGAGCCACTGGATTTGAATCCTGACAACAGAGATAAATTTCACTTGTTATATTTTCAGCACCGTCTCCATCAATTCCCAAACGGCACAAACTCCTTATCCTGCTAATATCCCAATGCTGAGCCATTGTTGAGATATGTGCCCCTAGAAAGTAATAAATCCCTCTGTGTGCTCGTTTGACAGTCACAATAACCTGCGTTTCCCTATAGCAATAAGTGCCCACTTTACATTTAATAATGTTCCGAGTCTCCCCCTTGTACAACTCCCCTCTATATTGTATTATGCTCTCTTATACATAGTATAATGCTCCCTCACAGTGTAATACCACCCACTCAGTATACTAACCCCTTAGTAGCCCCCAAACTGTTTGATAGCTCCAACACTGTATCATGGCTCCCTAGAAAGTTCATGTATAGTATAATGTACCAGATAGTCCTCAATATATTATAATGTACTCCCCATAGACCTCCATATAGTATAATGCACTCCCAATAGGCAGACTCTACATAGTATAATGCACTCCTCATAGGCAGACGCTACATAGTATAATGCACTCCCCATAAGTCGACTCTATATATTATAATGCACACCCCATAGGCCTTTGTATAGTAGAATGCACTCCCCATAGGCCTCCATATAGTATAATGCACTCCTGATAGGCCTCTACAGAATAGTGCTCTCCCCATAGGCAGACTTCATAGCATAATGCACTCCCCATTGGCAGACTCTATATAGTATAATGCACTCCCCATAGGCCTCTGTAGTGTAATGCACCCCCATAGGCAGACTCTATATGGTATAATGCACCCACATAGGCTGACTCTGTATTATATAATGCACCCACATAGACAGACTCTATATGGTATAATGCATCCCCCATAGTCAGGCTCTATGTGTTATAATGCACCCTCCTAGGCAGACTCTATATGGTATAATGCACCTCCCATAGGCAGACTCTATATGGTATAATGCACCCTCATAGACACTCTATATAGTATAATGCACTCACCATCGGCAGAATCTATATTGTATAAGGCAACCCCCATGGGCACACTCTATAAACAGTATTATAATGCACCCCCATAGGCAGACTCTTTTTAATATGTCATTGTTTGTGATACCACTGTGCCATGGACCGTGGTGTAAGGATTCCAGACTTTCCTTTGTGCCTGTTTGCCCTGATCCAAGATGAAGTCTTGCATCTCACTCTGTCATGGAACTTCCTGTCTGTCCTGATTATTTAAGTCCAGGTCATGTGCTCCTCTGTGCCTGAGTATTTTGTTTCTGTTGGCTCCAGAGCCCCTGCCTGTCTGCTGGTCATTACTCGGTGCTCTACCTTTCCATGTGATGCCGCCTACAGTGCTTCTCCTTGATGCTGTCTGTGCTCAACTACGGTCTGGACTTCTAGTGTGGAGCTATTCGCCCCTGGAACTGCTGTGGCTAGTAAGGAATCTTGACATCTCCATTTCCTCTAGGTCTGTGTTTGGGCTGTGTTGCTGGACTTGTGCGGGACTTTCAGCACTAAAGGTACATATAGTGACCTTCTCCTGTTAATGCCGCTCCTGTATCACGCTGGACTTCTAAGTTTAAGTGCGTGTGTATTTCCACTCTTATGATTGCTAGACTTCTACACTTTAGTGCTGTGTGCGTGCTCATTCATAACATCACAGGATTTCCTCATTAAATGCGGAGTGCTTACTTTCACACTTACTGCTGGACTCCTACGTTTAGTGCCTTGTGCACACCTGCATCATATTACTGTTGGAGTGGTTCATATTAGCGGTCACGCCCCGCTCTTCAGTTATTTTGCATCATTCTATATTTGCTGTGTTTTCGTTACTATTGCAGGAAGTGCTCTGCTAGTTTTACTTTACTTGCATCATTCTACGTTGTGCTGTGTTTTTGTTACTATTGCTGGAAGATCTCTGTTAGTTGTGTTACCTTTGTTAAATATACTTATTTGCATCAACTTTGGTCTCAGTCTCACATTATCCCACACAATTATATTCCGTAGTACCCTAAAGCCCCCATCACACATAGCTGTTGTGACCTCATTTTCTGGTCTGCCTCTGGTTTCTGGTAAAATAAATAAAAATTGTGGAATACATAATGTGCATAGGACCAAAAAAGGTCTCAAATAGTCACATGGCAGATATATGTAACCAGTACACATGCACATGAAGGACAAATAGTCTGGACAACTGCAGTCACAAGGAATCAAAAATAAATAAATAAGGGCCAGCAGTCAAAGTGTCACATAAAATTCAATACTTTATTAATGATCTATAGTTGGACATAGGTACATGAAAAGGGGGGAACGAGAGGAATCACCAAATGGCTAGACAAAAGGCCTAGTATGTCACCCACATCAACCAGGATATCAACCCCATCTGGTCATAACACCCAGGAGTACATATGAGAGTCACCATATAATTGGTAAATATAATATACATCAACATAGTAACCGGGGACTCAGGGAACTCACTGGAAATTCATGTAATCTAGAACAAATGTTCATAATAAATGGACCTAGAGGGGGTCCACAGTGTTACCTGGACGAAGTGGGAGAGAACCATACAGCGGCCGGACCCCGACGCGCGTTTCGGAGCGTCCTGCTCCTTCCTCAGGGGGGTGGCTGGCACCATCAATGCGTGGTGTTTATATCGTGCCAGCTCAATACTTATTGGATGCGCCGGCTGCATGTCATGTCTGAGGCAGCGCCCCCCTCTAAACGAAACGGAAACACGCGGGCCCCACGTGATCCGGAACGTCAGAGGGAGGAAACCGCCATCAGGCCGACCAGTCAGCGCTTGCACATGACAGGAAGTGCAATATCCACCATTTTGGAAGAGGGTAAATAAAAGGGAATGGACACACAATAAATATATGACAAACAAAAGATATAATAAAACAAATTTGAATGAGCCAAATATCAGACAGCGCATGTACAAAAGTATGCATAATTAAAGTACCGATAAAGTGCAAACACCATAGGAAAGAAATTACTTTCCACCTAAGTCGATATGTGACAATCTAGCAAAAATCACATACACTTCCGTACAGCAGACAATGACATCATATAACATGCAACCAAGGAAGACAACAAAAAATCAATAAACAACAAATGTGAGAAGCCCCATAGAACTTACCGCATAAAAAATTCTATATCAATACCATTAGATTAAAGTTAAAGTTAATCACAATAGTACTCACGGTGGGTAACATGTGTAGTGCACATATATATATAATAATATACACAGTCAACGTAAAGAAAAATGGCACCAAAAAATGGTAACACATACACATGAGAACCCTACCTAAATAGTATATGCAGAATATAGGGGCATATCACACAAGTCCAATATGTAACACAATGGTACCCCAAAAGAGCATGCACATGTAAGCACACATACACGTGCGCACAAGCACACCGCTATATGTGCACATATAACACGCACACACCTGGACCGATTGAATGTCCAAAAAGAGACATGCCTATACCACGGGCATGCCCCCCAGCGGACAAATGTTATACATGAACATAAATGTACATACAAACGCACAAAATGCAAAGGTAAACAAATAATCAAATACAACAAAAACAAAAATAAACAAAAATAAATATAAATGTCCATGTGGCACACTGCACCAGCCACATACAAAGAACAGGTGTCTTCACTTGGAAACATCTTCATTGATGATACTCCGGCCATCTTAGCAACTTGTTATTAAAAGAACTTCCTCCAAAAATTTCGGAAACATCCATAATGCACAATCCAATACTACAAAAGACGTGCCTAAATGTTAAAAAGAAGAAAGATTAGAATCAATAAAAATCAAAAATTACACAAAGAACAAAAAACAACAAAGCCACAGTAATGTTCAGCAGGCGAGAACTATAGAAACGGAGCATAGGATATGTTTTCATTTAAACCGTTTGGATGCATAGTACCCAGTCTCCATATCCACCGAGTTTCAAGTTGAGCCAGGTGACCAGATAATTTACCACCCCTTATATTAATTTTAAGGGAATCAATGCCCCGAATCCTAAGTAGAGCAGAGTTGCACTGGTGAAACTCCTTAAAATGTCTGGGCAACGTTTTTAGAAGGGAGTCATCAATACAGGTCAAAGCGGCCTGTATACCTAGGACGTGTTCCCTTGTGCGGACTTTAAGCTGCCTCGTGGTCATGCCCACATAGATTAATCCACAGGGACACGTAGCATGGTATATCACATATCGAGTGATGCACGATATCCGACACTTGATCTTAAATGTTTTTGTACCATCATGATTGACAAACGAGTTACAGTGCTCGATGTTCGGACAAGCCACACATTTCCCACATGGCAAACAGCCATGCCCAGTTGGAAACGCATCCAAAAAAGTGGACGCCGGACGGTGGACATAGTGACTAGTCACTAGTCTATCTTGTAAATTGCTGGCCCGCCTGAATGTAATGGGAGGAAACTTAGGAAGAATTTTAGCTAAAATAGGATCAGCCTTCAGAATAGGCCATGCCTTCCTCATTGCCGTACGGACCATCTCATGTGGCGGATGAAAAGAGGTAATAAACCTCACAGTGTTTTCATTTTTACGTTTCTTCAGTGAGGTATTCCTGTAGAGAAGATCATTGCGAGTCGAATATTTAGTACGTTGATAGGCTTTCTTGACACAACGTTTGCTATACCCGCGTGACAAGAATCGTGCTTGTAATTCCTTAGCTCTAATGTGAAAATCACTATCTGAAGAGCAAATTCGACGTAACCGCAAGAACTGACCCACAGGGATAGCCTTAATAAGATGATGCGGATGGCAAGAGGAGGCATGGAGGAGAGAATTGGTAGCTGTTTCTTTGCGGTAAATATCTGTCTGAATAACCCCATCTACATCCTTCTTGATGGTGACATCAAGAAAGTTGATTTTAAATGAATCCCATGTCAAGGTAAGTTTAATGTTATAGTCATTAGAGTTCAAAGTAGACACAAATTGTGTGAGGTCGACGGATAGATAGAGTTAAAGTCTTTGAATTAGAACTGAATAAGGCCTTGGACTTATTGGTTAAAAATATCAACGTGCTAAATATTCGACTCGCAATGATCTTCTCTACAGGAATACCTCACTGAAGAAACGTAAAAATGAAAACACTGTGAGGTTTATTACCTCTTTTCATCCGCCACATGAGATGGTCCGTACGGCAATGAGGAAGGCATGGCCTATTCTGAAGGCTGATCCTATTTTAGCTAAAATTATTCCTAAGTTTCCTCCCATTACATTCAGGCGGGCCAGCAATTTACGAGATAGACTAGTGACTAGTCACTATGTCCACCGTCCGGCGTCCACTTTTTTGGATGCGTTTCCAACTGGGCATGGCTGTTTGCCATGTGGGAAATGTGTGGCTTGTCCGAACATCGAGCACTGTAACTCGTTTGTCAATCATGATGGTACAAAAACATTTAAGATCAAGTGTCGGATATCGTGCATCACTCGATATGTGATATACCATGCTACGTGTCCCTGTGGATTAATCTATGTGGGCATGACCACGAGGCAGCTTAAAGTCCGCACAAGGGAACACGTCCTAGGTATACTGGCCGCTTTGACCTGTATTGATGACTCCCTTCTAAAAACATTGCCCAGACATTTTAAGGAGTTTCACCAGTGCAACTCTGCTCTACTTAGGATTCGGGGCATTGATTCCCTTAAAATTAATATAAGGGGTGGTAAATTATCTGGTCGCCTGGCTCAACTTGAAACTCGGTGGATATGGAGACTGGGTACTATGCATCCAAACGGTTTAAATGAAAACATATCCTATGCTCCGTTTCTATAGTTCTCGCCTGCTGAACATTAGTGATATCACTGTGGCTTTGTTGTTTTTTGTTCTTTGTGTAATTTTTGATTTTTATTGATTCTAATCTTTCTTCTTTTTAATATTTAGGCATGTCTTTTGCAGTATTGGATTGTGCATTATGGATGTTTCCGAAATTTTTGGAGGAAGTTCTTTTAATAACAAGTTGCTAAGATGGCCGGAGTATCATCAATGAAGATGTTTCCAAGTGAAGACACCTGTTCTTTGTATGTGGCTGGTGCAGTGTGCCACATGGACATTTATATTTATTTTTGTTTATTTTTGTTTTTGTTGTATTTGATTATTTCTTTACCTTTGCATTTTGTGCGTTTGTATGTACATTTATGTTCATGTATAACATTTGTCCGCTGGGGGGCATGCCCGTGGTATAGGCATGTCTCTTTTTGGACATTCAATCGGTCCAGGTGTGTGCGTGTTATATGTGCACATATAGCGGTGTGCTTGTGCGCACGTGTATGTGTGCTGACATGTACATGCTCTTTTGGGGTACCATTGTGTTACATATTGGACTTGTGTGATATGCCCCTATCTTCTGCATATACTATTTAGGTAGGGTTCTCATGTGTATGTGTTACCATATTTTATGGTGCCATTTTTCTTTACGTTGACTGTGTATATTATTATATATATATGTGCACTACACATGTTACCCACCGTGAGTACTATTGTGATTAACTTTAACTTTAATCTAATGGTATTGATATAGAATTTTTTATGCGGTAAGTTCTATGGGGCTTCTCACATTTGTTGTTTATTGATTTTTTGTTGTCTTCCTTGGTTGCATGTTATATGATGTCATTGTCTACTGTACGGAAGTGTATGTGATTTTTGCTAGATTGTCACATATCGACTTAGGTGGAAAGTAATTTCTTTCCTATGGTGTTTGTACTTTATCGGTACTTTAATTATGCATACTTTTGTACATGCGCTATCTGATATTTGGCTCATTCAAATTTGTTTTATTATATCTTTTGTTTGTCATATATTTATTGTGTGTCCATTCCCTTTTATTTACCCTCTTCCAAAATGGTGGATATTGCACTTCCTGTCATGTGCAAGCGCTGACTGGTCGGCCTGATGGCGGTTTCCTCCCTCTGACGTTCCGGATCACGTGGGGCCCGCGTGTTTCCGTTTCGTTTAGAGGGGGGTGCTGCCTCAGACATGACATGCAGCCGGCGCATCCAATAAGTATTGAGCTGGCACGATATAAACACCACGCATTGATGGTGCCAGCCACGCCCCCTGAGGAAGGAGCAGGACGCTCCGAAACGCGCGTCGGGGTCCGGCCGCTGTATGGTTCTCTCCCACTTCATCCAGGTAACACTGTGGACCCCCTCTAGGTCCATTTATTATGAACATTTGTTCTAGATTACATGAATTTCCAGTGAGTTCCCTGAGTCCCCGGTTACTATGTTGATGTATATTATATTTACCAATTATATGGTGACTCTCATATGTACTCCTGGGTGTTATGACCAGATGGGGTTGATATCCTGGTTGATGTGGGTGACATACTAGGCCTTTTGTCTAGCCATTTGGTGATTCCTCTCGTTCCCCCCCCTTTTTCATGTACCCATGTCCAACTATAGATCATTAATAAAGTATTGAATTTTATGTGACACTTTGACTGCTGGCCCTTATTTATTTATTTCTGGTTTCTGGTGAGGGAACTGTATGTGCTGACAGAGGAGTTGTGAGATCTCTTTCCGGGCTCCCTCTGGTGGTGGCAGGAGGTAATGAAGCTGATCTAATTAACAGAGACCTGCCACATGATAATGAGGAAGAGGATTGGACATCTGGAGCCTCAGACTGGATTTAAGACAGCCGACTCCCTATTCCCATGCTGGTGATTTTTTTCCTGCCTCCTGAGGTCTTGGTTTACAGCTCAGTTCCTGTCTTCTCAAGCTAAGTTTTCTCTGCTAATGTTCACATTTGATTTGGTTTTATCTATTCAGTTTTTGTGTGTGGTCAGCCAGCCCCGGCTGGGGCTGTGCTGAATTTCCACTCTTATGTTACTGTATGTGCCAGTTTGCTTTTTGTCCCTTATTAGATTGGCCTCTTTTTGCTCTGTTCTCAGAATATGCCAGAGTGCTGATATAGTGGGTGAAGTCTAGTGACTTCAGGGTTTTTTTTGCTATCAGAATTGTTGGACATTTTTTGCAGGTTTTTTTGGCGTGATTGCAGACAGTATCTTTCCTGTCCTTTCTAGTTAGTGTGGGCCCCATCGTTTGCTCAGCCAATTTTCCTATCTGTGTTTGTGCTTTCATCTTGTTTCACCGTCAATACATGTGTGGGGGCTGTCTATTCCTTTGGGGTCTGCTCTGGGGCAGCTTAGATTTCCCCTTTTCTTGCTTTAGGCTTTAGTCCTCCGGCTGTGACGAGGCATCTAGAATCATCGTAGGTACGCTCCACGGCTGCTGTTAGTTGTGTGGTTAGGATCAGGGGTCTGCAATCCGCGTAGTTACCAACCTCTCTGGTTTTCTGTGACTTAGCTTGGTTTTGTTTTCCTCCTCGGTGACCCAATCATAGCACATAGCGATCTCGCTAGTGAGATCGCTGCTGAGTCATAATTTTTGTGACACAACAGCGATCTCACCAGCGAGATCGCTGTGTGTGACACTGACCAGCGACTAGCCCCCCTGCCAGTTATTGCTGATCGTCCTGGAATAGCCAGGACATTTTTTTTGATCGCTGGTCTCCCGCTGGCTAGCACGCATCGCTGCGTATGACAGGCGGGAGACCAGCGATCAGCGCGCTGGTAACTAGGGTAAACGCAGGGTTTCTAAGCACTGTGTGGTGCTTAGAAAACCGATTGTACCTTAGTTACCAGCACGCAGGTAACCTAGGTACTCATTGGGTTTCTAAGTGACGCACGCTGCTTAGAAACCCGATGTGTACCTTAGTTACCAGCTCCCTGCATCAGCGCTCTGGTAATTAACGTACACAGTGACGCCGGGCGCTCGGCGTCGCTGGTGCTGATCGCTGGTGAAGCTGTCTGTTTGACAGGTCACCAGCGATCATGTAGTGACTCACCAGCGATCCTGACAAGTTGATATCGTTGTCGGGATCGCTGGTGAGTCGCTATGTGTGATGGGGCCCTTATAGTTGTTGCCTGGAGGGGTATGACAAGGCAAACACCTGACTGTTCACTAGAACCTCTGATGGCGAGTTTTGACTTGGCTCCCGATGAATGCCAGGTGCCACTCGAGGACAGACGGTCATGCAGCAGCTGGACCCAGTGGACAAACTGGAGGAAGCAGCTGGCAGAGTTCGCATCAGAGTGCAGCAGACAGAGTTCGCACCATAGTGCAGCAGGCAGTGTTTGTATCAGAGTTGAGCAGGCAGTGTTTGTATCAGAGTGCAGGAGGCAGGATTTGCACCAGAGTGCAGCTGTCACGTCGCCGTCAGACTCGGGGGCTGGTGTTCCTGCCTCGGCCACTGGGAGGCACCGGACTCCTTCGACTGGTGATGCCAGCCATAGGAGGGCTATGTCCTCATGTGGTCCCACTCCTTTGACGCATGCCTCTGCCATTGGGCATCGCCATGTTTCTCCTGTTGTTGATGGTGGTGACAGAGAAGGGGCTTCGCTCTTCTGTCAGAAGTGATGGGGTTGGTGCATCACCAACTGGCATGACTCTGGGGGCGGTCCAGATTAGGTCATCAGGCTGTGAGCCTGTGAGGGATAGCCTTATCTTTCAAATACTTTGGAGCCTGTCCTGCAAGCCGCCAGATATAGTCTTGGTTTCCCCAGTGTGCTAGTGTTTAAATTGCTATTTTTGACTCTGACCTTAGCCTGGATTTCTGACCCTTCTACAGCCTGCCGATTTTGTACCTCTGCTGCTCTCCCGGTTTAGGGGTAAAGGGTCTCGGGGTTTCTCGGGGTGCTGTCTTACTTGCAGCTAAGACTTGCAGCAGACGGACGTCACAGCAGCAGGCAGGATTTGCACCAGAGTGCAGCAGGGACTGGTATGCAACCTTACAAAACTCAGACTGCAAAACAGAACGTTTGCTCAGGCACCTCTCCAGTGGAGAGGAAGCAATATATGCATAATGCCTCTCAACCATTGGCTGGGGATGAAATAGCACATGCACATGCTGGCCCTTTAAGAGGACAGGAGCACGTGACGCTAGGGACATGGCTGGAAGCCCGTCTGGAAGTGCTTGTGGGAGCATGCACAGCATGAGGAAGAGAGGAACGAACCACAGCACGGGTAAGTGAAGCAACATGCCAGAGACCCTGCCTGTCAGAGCAGGGATCCAGCGTGGTGTTAACAGTACCCCCTTTACGCCCCCTCCTCTTTAGGCCATCGAAGAATTTTCGGAGGAAAATCGAAGTGTGAATTTTCTCCTTTGGCTCCCAGGATCTCTCTTCAGGACCAAATCCCTTCCAGTCAATGAGGAAGAAGGTCTTGCCTCTCACTTTCTTCATGGCCAAGATGTTCTCCACTTCAAAAACATCCTCCGAGACAGTTGGCATGGGCGTGATACTGGGATCCTTGAAGAAGGGACTCCGGATTACCGGCTTCAGTAGAGATATATGGAAAGAGTTTGGAATCTGTAAAGAAGAAGGCAGCTTCAATTTATAGGAGTCCTCATGATCCACTTCAACACTTCAAAAGTCCCTATAAAATGAGGAAACAACTTATAAGAAGGAACCTTCAGCCGGACATACCAGGACGAGAGCCATACCTTGTCACCAAGGCGGAAACATGGAGGATCCAGGCACCTTTTGTCTGCATGTCTCTTCATACAGGCGGAGGATGCTTCTAAAGTGGCTTTGGTGTCCTCCCACAGCTTCGCAAAATCCTTGGAGAGGACATCTGCCGCAGGGACATCATAAGGAACCATCACCGGAAGGGGAACTTCGGGTTCCCGTCCAAACACAATGTAGAATGGAGATTCTCTTGAGGCCTCACCAAACTGATTGTTGTACAAGAACTCAGCCCAGGGAAGCAATTTCATCCAATCATTATGGTGGGCATTGACGAAGTGTCGCATTTAGTTGCCCAGGACCTGGTTGACATGCTCCTCTTGTCCATTGGACTGGGGGTGATAGGCCGATGAGAAATCCAAGGCGATATCCAGATGTTTACAGGGAGCTTGCCAGAGTCTGGAAGTGAACTGCGAACCTCGATCAAACACAATGTGACGAAGAAATCTGTGCAGGCGGAAAATATGTTTGATGAAGCTGTCAGCCAGTTCTAGAACAAGTGGAAGAGCAGACAATGGAGTAAAGTGCGTCATTTTGGAGAAGCGAACCACGACTACTCAGATGATGGTGCAACCCACAGATACTGGCAAATCCGTAATGAAGTCCATAGCTATGTGCTGCCATTGACCAGATCTTACATGTAACAGCAGGAGAGAACCGGTGGGACGTCGTCTGGGGACTTTATTGAAGGCACAAACAGGACAGGCAGCCATGTAAGCATAGATCTCCCCTCCTTATGGACGGCCACCAATAATGGTGAGAAATCAACTGTAGAGTCTTTGTCTCGCTGCTGCTATGCAGGTAGATGCATGCTCCACTAGATGGCAATAGAGTGGAGGGAGGACTGCACACAGCAAGAGCAGACCTGCAATGCAGCAGCGAGGCTGCCACTAGGTGGCAACAGAATAGTCAAACAAGCTGAGTCGATATTAGTCTGTAACGCAGTACCAAAGGAATAAACAAACACAGAGTCAGAAGCAAGCCAAATGGGTCAGGAGCAGATATGCCAAAGATAAGAGACAAACAGCAGGTCAGGTTCCAAGCTGAGTCAGATACCAGGGAGTCCTAAACATGAAAGGGGTCACTGAGTCTGGATGGGGAGTGGGGGAAAAACAGACACGGGCAAAGTCAGCAACACCAGGAGAGTAAATCAGGGTACTACCAGAGTCAGATACTCATTCCGTATGCAGAAAATATAACTGACATGCCTACAGAATGCAGGAGGTAGAAATAGCAAACCTGAATCCAAAATGAGGCCAGGCAAAGTTAACCCTTGGCATGATCAGCCTGGGAAAAGGACACAAAACCCAGACTGGATCATGACAGTACCCTCCCCTCAAGGGGGGCCACCGGACCCCCAAGTTTTCCAGGATAACGTGCATGAAAGGCCCAAACCAGACAATCAGCATCGACGGGACTCAAGATTGCTCCTCAGGGTCGTAACCCTCCCAATGGACCAAGTAGTGAAGCGAACTTCAAAACCTTCGAGAATCGACAATCCATTCAACTTTATACTCAGTATAGCCATCCACCGAGACAGGGGGTGGAGACCCAGCAGAGGAAGGTATACATGGATTTATGGAATACATTGGGGATCCGAAGCGACGGAGGTAAGCATAAACGGAAGGCCACTGGGTTGACAACCTCAATGATTCCGTAAGGACCAATAAGCTTAAGACCCAGCTTAACGGAAGGAACCTTCAGACGTACGTTCTTGGTAGACAACCAGACCTTGTCTCCCACCAGCAACTTGGGTCTCACAGATAGTTGCTTATCAGCAAAATGTTTTTGTTTGCACTGAGCCACCCTAATGTTATTCTGAACCTCTCTCCATACCTCCTCCAATCGTTGAACTGCCGAATCAGCCCCTGGACACCCCAAATCCAGCCTGAAAAATTCACCAAAATGTGGGTGAATACCGTATTAACATAAAAATGGATTAGTACCAGTGGACTGATTAACCCGATTATTGAATGCGAATTCAACCACCGGCAGTGAGGAGCACCGATCAACTTGACGACCTGTGGCAAGACACCGCAAAATTTGTTCAAGTGACTGGTTGGTTCTCTCCTTCTGCAAGTTGGTTTCAGGATGGTAGGCCAAGGAGAAAGTCAAATCAATACTCAGTCTCTTACAGAAAGCCCTCCAGATCTTGGACACAAATTGTACTCCTCTATCAGACAATAAATTCAGAGGCTTGCTATGCAACCATACAACATGCTCAATAAATAGCTTGGATAAAGTTTATGCGTTAGGTAGTCCTGCCAATGGTACAATATGCGCCTGTTTACTAAATCTGTCAACCACCTCCCAAACCACAGTCTTTCCATTGGAAGGAGGGAGATCAGTGATAAAATCCATGGATAAATGAGTTCAAGGTCTATCTGGAATTGGCAATGGCACCAATTTCCCGGCCTGCCGGTTATGGGAGCTTTTAACATGGGCACATGTATCACAAGCAGACACAAACATGACGATATCAGTAGACATGGAGAACCACCAGAACAGTCTAGCAATAGCTCTCCGGGTAGCCGAGACTCCTGGATGCCCACTGAGACCATAGTCATGAAACTCCCGGAGAACCCTAAACCAATACTGAACTGGGACGAAGAGCTTATTCTCCAGCAATGACGGAGGAGCAAGAGACTGAGCCTTACGAATCTCCTGACCAACTAGGAGGACACCCCAGCAATGACCACCCCATGTCAAAGAATGGAGGAGGGAGGTTCAAGAGGTGACACCAGATCCAAAATGCAAGATAAGGCATCGGCCTTGACTTTATTGGAACCAGGCCGAAAGGTAATGAAAAAATGGAACCATGAGAAAAAAAAGTGACCACCTCGCCTGCCTAGGAGTTTAGCGTTTAGCCAACTCAATGTAGCATGATAAACAGCCCCCTGCAAAAAGTGCCTCCATTCTTCAAAAGCCAGTTTTATGGCTAATAACTCCTGATTCCTGACATCATAATTTCTCTCAGTAGAAGAAAATTTCTTGGAGAAAAATGCACAAGGCCTCAAGTTAGTCAAAGTGGCGGGTCCCTGAGACAACACTGCTCCCACTCCCACCTCCAATGCATCTACCTCAACAATGAATGGTTCAGATGGATCAGGCTGGACCAACACAGGAGCAGACATAAAACATTTTTTCAATGAAGAAAATGCTGCACCTGCTTTGACTGACCAGTTTTTAAGATCAGCCCCCTTACGAGTGAGATCAGTGAGAGGCTTGACCACCTGAGAAAACTTTAATAAATCTCCGATAATAATTAGCAAACCCCAATAAGTGCTGAAGACCTCTCAGATCTTTGGGTTGCACCCAATCAACAATGGCCTGTACCTTTCCAGGGTCCATGCAAAACCCTTTAGCAGACAGAATGACCCCAAGAAAGGACAGCTCTTGGACAAAAAATACACACTTCCCAGGTTTAGCGAACAGCAAATTCACCCATAACCTCTGAAGAACTGCACGCAAATGACCCAAGTGGGATTCCTTGTCAGAAGAAAACACCAGAATGTCATCTAAATATATCACCACAAAACGCCCAATGAAGTCGGAAAAAACATTATTAATGAAATCCTGAAACACAGCTGGAGCACTGGTGAGACCAAAGGGCATAACCAGGTTTTCAAACAAACTCGCAGAGGTGAGAAATGCCGTTTTCCACTCATCTCCCTCCTGAATACGAATAAGATTTTATGCTCCCCTGAGGTCTAACTTGGAAAACCACTCCGCCCCAGACAATTGGTTGAAAAGATCAGGGATAAGCGGAAGAGGGTATTTCACACCGTAATCTTATTAACTTCACGAAAATCGAGGCAAGGGTGCAAACCACCATCTTTTTTTCCTAACAAAAAGAATAACCAGCAGCCACAGGAGAGACAGAGGGACAGATGTGTCCTTTATGTAAACTTTCAGAGACATACTCTTTCATAGCGGAACATTACGGGCCAGAAAGATTGTACAGATGGGCCTTGGGCAATTTAGCACCCGGAACGAGATTGATAGCGCAGTCATAAGAGCGATGTGGTGGTAAAACCTCAGCCTCTTTTTTGGAAAACACTTCCTTAAAATCCTTCAGTTACTCCGGAATACCCTCCAGATTCAAAGACAACACCATTACAGTAGAAAGACAACCTTTAGAACAATTAGGCCCCAATTTTACAATATCCCGAGATTCCCAGTCAATAACAGGATTATGTAACCGTAACCAGGGGAATCCTAACACCAGTCCCACTGGAAGATTGTCCAGAACATAATATGAGATGCATTCCTGATGCAAGGAACCCACCTTGAGGAGGAACTCTTCCGAGACAAATTTAGCAATGTTCTTAACCAGCAGAGTCTTATCAATAGCAATGATATGAATTGGTGTTTCATGCCTAACTGTTCCCATCTGACACTTAGACACCAAGCGTGAGTCAATGAAGTTCATGGATGACCCACAGTCCATGAAAGCTGAAGTGGGTGTGAAACAATCCCCATAACAAAGTTCCATACACGACTCAGCAGACAGTATCACACAGAATAGGATTAGATACATGGCTCAGCAGTCAGTATCACACAGGATAGGATTAAATACACGGCTCAGAAGTCAGTATCACACAGGATAGGATTAGATACACAGCTGAGCAGAAAGTATCACACAGGAGAGGATTAGGTACACAGCTCAGCAGACATTATCACACAGGATAGGGTTAGATACACAGTTTAGAAACAGGATGTGCCAAAGGAGAGGACATTTTCATTCCAAGAATTCCACTCATTTCACCTGATTTGTTTTTTTGATTTTAAACGCCTCCAGTTTCCAGTTCAACTGCTATTTGCAATGTCCATTAACAATGCTCAGTGACAGTCCTTGAAAATAGTAGGGATCGATTGCAATCTCCATGCTTTTCTCATGGTCAACTTTACATGGTCTGTTCAAGAGTTGGAACTGCCAAAAATCTGTTCATCTTTGCACCGAAAGGAAAAACCAAAAATGTTGTTTATCAAAAGGCTCTTGAATGAGTTGAAAATAAAATACTATCAATACTTGGGTAATCGTTTAGTTAATTTGTGATGCAAATCTGTAGTGTTGAATATATGATGTGAAATGCTTTTATGTGCAATATAATCATTATAATTTGTTATAACTAACAACAGTTGGTTACTATGCCCAGGCAACACCGGGCTCTTCAGCTAGTACTCTTATAAAGTGACAAGTGCTATATTTCAAGGGAACATATACATAGGACTAGGTTTAAAGGGTAAGTGTGCAGATAATGCGTAACTGTACCTTTAAAATAACTTGTGCGAAATAGCAAATTGACTGAGGCCAATGCCTTTTCTCAGAAAACACAAAGCACAGAACTCTTCAGACTTAAACTGGCAATTACCTCGACTTCAGGCATCCACTAAATCAGGGGGCTCGATATCCAACTCCTTTATAAATCGTATTAAAAATTTTGTACTACAGAGTGGTGCACGCTATAACTGTCCTATCTATATGTTCCCTCAAAATATATCATTTGTCACTTTATAAGAGTATTAATATTGCTTTCGCCCCCCCCGAACCAAAACCCTAGCTACACCTCTGGTTCTTCCAGAGATCACCTGTGGAGGACAGCATAGGAGAAAGAGGATAAGCCGAAGGGTAAAATCCCTAATATCACCTGTTGGACCCCAAAAGCAGAACTTCTGTCCTAAAAAGGACAGTACCCAAATATGGCCTGCTGTAACGAGTAGCAAGAGTGGACCCTCTACGGACCCTCTACAGAAGGCACTCGATAACCAGGCGTCTCCATGAGGGAGGAGCCGCCTGATATACCCTGTGCTGGAGCTTGATTGGTAACCGCTTCCCAGGGAAGGTGCAGAAGGGGTTAAGAGAGGAGAAGAGCATGTGCCTGTGGCCTAAGGCGCATGCTCGGGACAGGAGCAGAGGAGAAGGAGGAAGCCTTATGCAGAGCTGCAGGATGGGAGACTGGGGGTGCCGCGCGCCGGCTGGAGTGGTGAGCGGGGAGTCGGGGGGAGACCCAGGGAGCAGGAGCAGGCAGAGTGGGACCCCGCGAGACAGGTGACGCCGGCCCCAACCTGACAGGCGGTGCTGGTACCGACCTGACAGGCGGCGCCGGCGTGACAGTACCCCCCTTTACGTCTCCTCCTTCTGAGATTGGCCAAGAATCAG